>NW_010101040.1:11118-32540 GCF_000699245.1 Pterocles gutturalis
CTGTCTGCAAGTACATCGCTTAATTCCACTACCAGAAGTGATCATCACCTGTTTTTTTGAGTATGAACAAAGAAGAATGAACAATGACCAAGCTTTTCAGACATAGCTTCAGATGTAATATATGAAAATGTCCATGAACACAGAAAAGTAAAGTTGGTATCTGTATATTAGAGACAGAATCATCACAAACAATGGACTATTTCTTTGAGTAGACAGATAGTGAGAACTGAATACTCAATATTTCCAAAGTCAGTCCCACTATAATTAGGAAGAGCACTGAAAGATTTGAAATTCTGTTTGTGTTAAGAATGGTCTCCCAGATATATGCTTACCTCTTATCCTTTGCAACAATAAAGTTTTCAAGCACTGATGCTCTCGTTTTCAGAAAATGTCTTTACATATGTCACTTTCTGACTTGCTATGGGGAAGCCAATTATTTCTCAAAGATTATTATTTAATAGGTTTTCACTTTCATCCTGAAAAAGATCTTCATACGTAAGATAACACAGTACTGTTGCATCCTACAGCATACTAGATGTGACAGAGCTGTAAAAAATGAGTTACAAGCTTATAGCTATTATAACAGACGATGTTAGGACATTAAAAAGGTAACATAGTTATATGCATGGATTCTTAAGTATAATTATCCTGTGCAGGTTCAGATACCAGAATGAGCAGGGAAGAATACCTTTTCTGAGTTATTTGCAGGATTATCTTTATCTTCCAAAAAACCATAGGAGACTTGAAATTTCAGGGTTTTATAACGGGGCTAGGTTGGGGCCATCGTGCATACCAGCGATTATCCCAATCACTGCAGTGATTTACAGCGGTGCTGTAACACAGAAGAGCAAGGAACCGTGGTGTTTCTTGCTATTTGTTTCCAAAAGAGCACAGCAGTTGCTCACAATGACTATTCTTGCTATGTTTCTCCCTACTAGCTTTATGTCACAAAACTAAGATGCAAGCCCATTATGACCCATCCATGATAATGCTTGCAGAACTACAGTATGCTTCCATAATGCAGCTATCATGTCACTCAAACGTGCATGAAAACCCAAACTGGGAGGCAATACCACTATTCCAAACGTGATTGAAATCCTGTTCACTCTGATTAATAGGAATAAGTAGACTGAGATCAAAGCTCAGTATCAAGCAATAATATTAGTATTGTAGTGATCAAGTGCACATACAGAAATAGGAAACTTAAGGTGGGAGCTCAAGCTGAAGGCTAAGTTTTATTATTTGAGATGCAATCGAAGCAGAGACAAAAAAAGTAATTTTCAAAATATTTAATACATATGTGCAGATGGGAATACTACCTATGCATTATCTATTTATTCGTATTGGTAATCTTCTTAAAGAACAGCCTAGCAATCACATATTTTATTGCTGTCAGCTTTGTTTGCAGAATTGCAATGAATAATGAAATATCTACTGTATCAGCTCCAGAGGCGCAAAAAAAAAATTACAGCAAATTCCTTACTTCCCAATATGTATCCCTCCTATGATTTTTATGCCCCATTCTACTTCATTTCCCCCCCAAAGATGTATTCCAAGCTTGAAAAGGGAAAAGGCATGAGTTATCATGGCATATTTCACTACTAAATATTAATCACTTAGTCTCTCACTGGCAGTTAAATCTACTCCATCATCACAAGTGGTGATATTCTTTGATTCTGACAGAAGCCATTGAGACAGACTTATAAAAACAACAAACAGATGAGAGAGTTTTCAGCATTTGGAATTCTTTTCAATGCTAATTTCAGTTAATCAACAAAGACTGATTCAAGTTGAAGACCAATATAGTTATTGATTTGACTTCGTATTTTTTTTAAAAAGTGCATTCTTGCTTTCAAACATTTCTGTAACTGCCATGTTTAGAGCTCTAGATTTTGTCATACTTAAATGCCCATGATAGTCTAAGATGATGATCTGATGTCATTAGTTCCACTGACATTTAAGAACTTTTCCAGTCAGTTTAAAAAATCTTTCCCTCTGCCAACTTAAAAATAATGGTACAAAGATAAAAATAAATTACAGAATTAGATCAGTGATATAATTCACTATAATGCTATCATTAACTTAATTGACACTATGCAAATTTACATATAGCTCTGGATATGCCTTTTATTTATAGGCTTTTTATTTTAAAGATACAAACAGTAACTATGCCAGAATAAATTTTGCAGTTTGAGTGGGTTTAATCAATCAACTAAAACTACAACATGTACTTTTCTTAAAAAAACAACTTGGTGAAAAATTGCCAATACTGTCCTTTGAAATACAGGTGCTGTTTACCTATGTGCTAGGTGCTAGCAGAAATCCCATGTAGAACTTATAAGCATCTTTTAAATAGAGCTTAAGCAGCGCTTTTGTTGGTTGCCTAATTCCCCTAAAAGTGAATTTCACTCTTTAGAGCAGACCATTTTCTAAGCAGTGGTGCTAAATTCTCATGTTTATATCTCAGCTTAGTCATACTTATGGGTACCACTTCTCTTTCACAATTGTTACTTTCCCCCCCAAGAGGCAAGCCTATACAGCCCAGTCTCTTCAGTGTGCAGCACCACTGAGGGGGGAGAAGTTTGCAATCCAGAAGTTTCCAACAATCAGATTCCAGCCTGGTGTCTATACATTGAAGACTGATATTAGAACTGAAGTCCAATTTTAAATAACTTACTGTACCAACTGTGAGAATTCTTGATCTCTGCTGAGATGCCCACTCTCATCTTTAAAGTCCACCATTAAGGTTAGTCTAAAGAAAGATTTTCACATGCCAGTGAAACACCAGAGTTTACTGCACAGGGAAGTGTTTGTGGGTTTTTTTTCTAATTTCTTCAGAAACAGTCTTCAAGAGAGTATCGCTAATCCATGCTGTGTTTCCAGCTCTCAAACAGCACATTAGATCTCAAGTTTAATTGACAAGACCATGAGACCCATGAGGAACAACACAATGTCTGCAAACACGCAAGACGAAAAGGCGCTTTCCCCCAGCAGTGTTTGGAGCCATGACAAGATCTTTCAGCCAAGCAGCCACAAGAGTTCCAGTGTGTTCGCTGACAAGTGACCACACTTTTTTTTGTGGTTTGACTGCTGTCCAGAGCCACCTTTAGACTGCCTGCTTGCTGTAACTGCAATAATTAAGCACACAAATATACAGAGATTGGGCCTAACCAGAAATATACTCTACACGGCTGCAATGATTTAAGAAAAAAAGAAAAAAAAAGTCATTCTGGGAACATGAAAGAAAGAGAGAAACATTTGACAGTAAAGTTTTAGTTTTTTCCTTCTAAACATCGAACTGCACCTTGAACTCCCTGAGAACACATAATAGGACAAATTCAACAACACCATCTTTCAGTAACAAAACAAGTTACAATTTTCTGTGAGCACTGCTAAGAGTAGTCAAGGTTCAGAGGAAGTAAAAACAATTCAATTGTTCCTTCTCTTAAAAAAGAAGTTCACAGATATGAAGAACTTGAATATAAAGTCAGGTTGCAAGTTTCTCCTCACATTCCTTCATTCATTCAGGTGGACTCTTCAGAGAAGGTACATTTACTGCATCAGCCTTGCGTAAGTGTGAATGTGTAAAATTAACGGGATGTACTTTGACAACTGCAAAATGCACCTTGGTAGTTACACATCCTGTGTTAACCCACGATGTCTTTAGTGAATTTGAAGAAACAATGAGTATGTGAATTACAACAATAATGGAAACACAATGCACATAATGCTTGCTTTCCCCCCCCAGCCCAAGAACACAAAGTCCATGGCAGATCACACAGGCTAGGCTATGCTCCTGAACAGCTTGACTAGCTGTAAAGCACATAAAAGACCCTGGCCTTTCACCGTATTGAGCTATTGCCCACATTCCCTGAATGAACCTTCCACTTTCTATAGCTCGTGGAAAAGTCATCTATCATGTTAACATGCTCTACAGTTAGCAGATAGAGAAGTGCCAATCATTCTGAGACGCTTTCTTTCCTACTTCTCTGGGAGAATAGTGTTCAGAATTATTAAAGTTGTCAAAATGGGACACAATAATGCAATAAAAAAGGTTTCACTTGGTGGCAGATATAGAGGAATAATAAGGAGAGTATAATCAACTTCTTCTGGACCATCAGAATGAAACACTGAGCCTTTCGTCTTACAAATAATGTGCTCAATTCCTGAGGGCCTAAAGCCGAAATTGTGATCCTGAAAGCCCCCAATTACTGCCTAAACGCAGGGACTCCTAAATGGGAAAGAACTTTACTTTTTAATGTCACCTTTCTCCAGGTGTTTTAACTTCTGATTCTGTGCACTCATTACACAACCAGAGCTCAGCATCCTGATGCCTACCCGCATTCAAGCCCCACTCCAGATCACTAAGTCAGCTGTTCCACAGCTGAAATCCTGGGTTAGTCTCAATCCAGGCATTTGAAAACAAATAGAAACTGGATTGGAATCCTCCCAAATTGTGTATCAGGAGTTTCTTTTCATAGCCAGTTTGGTAGAAACACTTTTTATCTAGTAACTGAGTAATATTCAGCCATGAAACTGAAAACAAATTTTCAATCCATCTTCTCCTAAAAGGTATTACATTCCATCACCTATCTCTCCTCCAAAATGCTGCCAGTGAACGAGATTTTATATTATTTTTCTTCAGGAAGCACATTCCTTTCTTTACTGAAATTATATAAAATAAATGACAGGTCATTAGGTAAGTGAGCAGGACTATCAGGGCACAGTTCTGCAGCCCAGAGGTTCAGACTTCCACCTGGAAATGTGAGATTCCTTATAAGAGAGACTGAAAAAAGGTTTATTTATGTTTCTTAATCAAAAGCTGTCCAATGCAAACACAGGTTCCTCTACATCTGTAACCACTCAAACGTATTTTCCCAAGTCTTTCAAATCGATGTGCAGCTTCTCCCTTCATAATCTAAAATTTTGCAATTTGCCTTCAAAACTGGGGACCTCTTAACTGGAAACTGTATTCCTGTACTGATCCTGCCAGTTCCACATCCTTAAGTTAAAAGTCATCTCCCTTCTTCTACTCCTGCTTTAACAGTTGCAGCAGCTGTGTGACGGCACCACTTCCCCCAGCCATTTTTCGCGAGAATGTCACACTGAGAACTCACGTCCTGGCTTGTCATGACAGCTAAACCTCCCTCAGGGTGACCACTTTCTAAAATAAAATTGTATCACAACAGCGGTATGTCTGTACCACAATAATTTCTTTCCTAGGAGTATAAGTATTGGGTTTTTTTGTTTATTTTGCTGTCTTAAAAGAAATGTAAAATCATCTTGAGTGCACGTAGGTCCATATTGTTGCTTTATATGACATAGACAGATATACAGATTATTTTTCCTGATGTGAGGATCTTAGCATCATTTACAGCAAATTTTAGCAGCAGTGATTTACTCTGAGTTCACTAACAAACATACCAGGCAGTGTGGGACCCAGGCCCACCCACATGGAACCTCATTCAAGTCATCCTCATTACTTTATAACTTCTCACTGACAAGCGCATTTTAAGATCTGTCAATCAGCCAATACTTAATCCATTTAAAATGCACTCTATTGCTGTTCACTATTGCGATTTTGTTTAATGTGGCAAGTTAAATAACTTGCACAAATCTAAATGACAATATTTTATTGAAAAGTAGCCATGGCCTCAAGACTCCTATTTGCATCTATCTTTTCTCTTACAGAGGAAATAACTTCTACCTCGGTTCTGGATGCTGAAGTTTTTTTAAGTGTGTCTTAGGAGACCACAAGCCTTTGTGTCTTACTCTCTGTGCTGATTTTGGCTGGGGTAGAGTTAATTTTCTTCACAGTAGCTACAGTGTTGATAACACAGGGATGTTTTCCTCCCTGTTGAGCTGTGCTCACACAGAGTCAAGGCCTTTCCTGCTTCTCATCCCACCCCACCAGCAGCAGGCTGGTGCACAGGAAGCTGGGAGGGGACACAGCTGGGACAGCTGACCCCAGCTGACCAGTGGTCCCATACAATATGACATCACTCTCAGCATATAAAGCTGGGGGGAAAGGAAGGAGGGGGACATTCAGAGTGATGGCATTTGTCTTCCCAAGTAACTGTTAAGCATGATTGAGCCCTGCTTTCCTGGAGATGCCTGCCGCCGGGAAGGAGTGAATCAATTCTTTCTTTTGCTTTGCTTCTGTGTGTGGCTTTCGCTTTATCTATTAAACTGCCCTTGTCTCAGCCCATGAGTTTTCTCACTTGTTGCTCTTCTTATTTTCTCCCCGCTTACACTGGTGGGGAGCGAGTGAGTGGCTCCACGGTGCTTTAGATGCCTGCTGGGGTTAAACTACAACACTTCCTCAGAACTGAAGTCTAACAACTATAGCCAAAATCCTCCATCTCAAGTACAGGTTACAGAAATGTGTGAAACAGAGCAAGACAGAAGGGTTGGAAAAGCTCTTTGAAATTAAAAACAACAGTGTGTGGCTGAATGGGTACCTATAATTAGACATCCTTGACAGAGAGGCTGGGAAGAAACTGTGCCCCTGGAGGCTCCAATAGCCTTGAACATGAAACACCAGCCACTCAGAAACTCTACTCATAGACAAAGCAGACTGATTTCCTCCTGACCTCTAAGGAGCTTCCCTGTGCACCATCTCATCAATGATTTTATGCGGAAATTGGGAGGCAACACTTAGAATTTTGTATGCTTAGAAACAAATTAAACATAAAATACACCTCCAAATACATAAAGAGAAGATTGGCCTCCAGATCTCAATTAAATATACATTAGAGCAAACCGTCTCACTGCGTTAAGATTTGATTTCCATTCTTTCACAAACACTTGCATAATGACAGGCAATCGCAACCGCACTTCTGTATGAAATTCCACAAGACACTCCTGACTGAAAGAGCTGATTTTGTTCCTAAGAATTCATAACTAATTTAAATTTCAATGAAGCAAGTGCACACCTGTCTGCATATTTTGTTCCTCCAAATCTATCACGTCTAACGTCTTTGTCGCCAAACTAGTGAATCTTCTGAAGCAAAACAAAAAAATCCATTATGTATTTTAGGAGTTACAGATTATATTTTAATTTAACAGTCACTGTTGAATTGTGTATCAGCATCTGGTTTATATGCTCTATTCTACAATAGCCTTATTGGCATAATAAACACACTACAGTAAAATTTGTACCAAACATTTTTACCATTGCAACAGCATATAATCCACTATGGTCTGTTCTGCCATAGATATGACACTGACAAACATACATCCAGGGAAGAAAAAAAAAAAGACACTGCTTTTCAAAAATCGTTAGTACATTTTTCATCAAACAGGGATTAAAATACTGTTTTTCCAAGATAAATGGACCCTTTTTGGCTGATAATGGTCTTTCATCAAATAACAAATGTAATTTGGGTTTGTGGAGCTTTTTGGGGCAACGAAGCAGAGGAGCTTTTTTGCTGTATTGGTTCTAATCCAACACTACCTTGCAAATATTAGATGAACAATGATAAACACAGAGCAGTCAGCTGTTTCAGTTTACTGCCTGGACAATCTTTGCTATACATGTTCCCCTCCAGAATATCTATTATAAACAGACGTCATACAGTGACTTATATGAAAGTTTTACTTCAAATGTAAATTTTTAAAGTTGGGTAAGGGCAGATCTCTTGAAGTGACATGAACTGATTCAAGTGCACTGTTAATAAAAGAACTGGTGAGCTGCAGAAGCCATGTTCACGTGGCAAGAAAACATCAAATGGAACATCAGCACACGGGCCAGGATCTTTACAATGTCTACAAAGGGAAAGAATGAGTACAATGTTCTCACAATGACAAAACAAACAGAAAAGAGAGCAAGGAAGAAAAAGAAAAGGAGGTCTTTCAATTGAATCCCTAGAACACAGGAATTGCCAAAAATATATTTAAAAGGCTACCCTTCCAGAAATTTCTGTTTCTTGGTTTGTTTGCTTTTTAAAGAAGACACTGCTGTTAATCCTGACAAGAGCCCCAATCCAAAACCAACTGAAGTCAACAGTACCATATTCAGCGTAATTAAAAGTAACCCTCGGGGGAGTTTGGATCAGGTGGCTCCCTAAGTATCCCAAGAATCTCAAACTGAGGACACAAAATAATCAACACAAGATTTTGATTGTAAGAATCCCTTCTCATGCAATTAATACCACTGAATTCAATGTTTCTTTGTAAGGACTGTTCACATAATAGATATACAAAATTAAGGTGTAATTACTCGCACATTGCTCTGGTCCTGAGTTATAACACAAAACCAGTTCAAGAAATTCAGTCTAAAAGATAATTACACTGGTGTAAGAGCTTTCAAGCTAAGCCTGAATTTGTCACGGTGTCTCCTACAATGCTCTTCTAAAGGAAAAAAATAAACCCACAAATCTCTCTCTCTTAATAGCTTATTACTCTTTGTCAGAAAATAAAACACATTAAACCTACATGTATATTAGTAAGTGCTGCAGCCCAGCAGGAGTTGATCTGTAGATCGAAAGAGTGCTGAAGATTTGACATCCATCTCTATAACTGTATCTCAGGGCTTTTACTTCAGACCTGCTCTGGAGCAGCCCCATGGACTGAACTTCCCGCAGGGATGGCAGCGCATGTGGGGTATGTCTGGATCTCACCAACTAAGCAAGCTTCATCGGAAAGGAATCCATTTCACATGTTTTGCAACCAACCCAGAATGCAAACTGAAATATAGTAAGTGGGGGCAATGGGGTAACACACTTCAAAAGTGCAAACTTAATCCAAGAAAAAAGCTGGATGTAGAGGAACTCAAAAGATACCACCATCCCGAAAAAACTCCCACAGATCCATGTAAGTGGGACGCCACAGACTATCCCTGTACCTGCACAGAGTGAGGCTAACTTAGATCATAGTGCCCCACCTCCCCCCAAGAATATTCAACAAGTGATGCTCACTGGAGAAATATCTGGAGGCTTCTGACACAACAAAAAGGTCCTTTCCAACAGTACTTGCATTATGATCTTGAGGGTTGCAAAAGGGCTGTCATGTTTCATCTAAACTGCCTCACAAATATCAGTACAGTGATTCCCACGAAAAGTTATGCTTCTGCTTAAGAGTTTGCAAGTCTGAGCTTTTAGTCTAGATGTTTGCAAATTGCTGGATTAGAGTGGCCACGAATTTGTTCACAGGTGCTTTGCAATGTATAATATACACTATTACTCATCAATAGTAACTCCACTAAAATCAAAGACAGACAGGGTTAGAGCTGGTAGGCGTGAATACAAATCAAGCTGTAGAAGTCTTGCTCTGCTGTTATCTTTTTTCTTGTTCCTAGTAGTAGACAGAAATGCTAATTATACACAAACAAAAGATTTTACTATGACCTTGGAATCGCTTAATTAATATAAAATGTATTTCTGATACTAGCAAAAATGTTTTAACTATTATTGTATTATACAGTCCTGTTCACAAAGTGGTTATTAATAAGCTTTGTTACGTGGGTCAACCACTTGATTCCTAAATAACAGCCTTTCAGTTAACAGGAAGGAAAGTAAAGGAAAGTAAATTATTGGAGTTTTGAGACCGCCCTTTAACCTTGTCACCTACAGGAAAGAAGAGGCTGTCATTAAACTAAAAAGGCTTCCAGATTTCAGACTTATCTTACAACGTGGTTTATACAACTCACTCTTCTTGTAAAGGTGAATACAGACCTGATTGAGAGATGACGAAGAAAGAAAACTGATGGTGCGGTGACCTCTGTGGTCAGAGCCAAAGCCCACAGTTCTGGGAACCGATCTTTGATTACCTTCTCCCCCTCACCCTCTTCTTTTTAAGCCCTTTGAAATCTTTGACAAACAGTTCTCTGTATTTTTTGTACCACTAGTACTATATAGATATAACACATTTCCAGAAGCAGCTTTGCAATAAATGCAATCCTCATAAAGACTGAAGTAATATTTCTCAAGTCTCAGTTCTCTACAGCCTTATCATTGCTGCAATGTGTCGCTGAGACACAATCAAAAAGAAAAATAGTAAAGCCATGCTGTCTGTGCACGCAAACCAGGAACATTATCCCAGTTGGACATTTTTTCATCCAGGGACATGGGATGGAAAAGCAATACAGTTTACCTGGTCTCTCTAGTGTATTTGTTCCTTTGCAGGGGTGTGTTAAGTCATGTACCACATTTTTGCTGTTCCTGGTTTAGGAAACTGAGTCAATTCAAGGGGTGCATTATCCCTGGATAAAGATACAAGTTGGGGATGTAAAAAAAGATGGTTCGGTTTCTTAAATTAACGTAGAGGTCTTGCCTGATAGCAGATGCATCACTCATATTCTGCCTCATTTTCTCAGTTATTAAAAGGATAAAAAACCCCAAACCCCACATTTTCACTCCTCCATAGGTAAATACACTCAACAGTTGTAAGGCAATCCAGTAACACGACAAAGAAGTTTACATGAAAACATAAAGCTGATTACATGGTGAAGCTGGTCTCCAGCTTGTCCCTTGATTGCACAGACATGACAAAGGAACTGCTGTACGATGGGACTGTGCTACAAGGGCCATGAGGACCCCAAATAGCCAGGAACAATATTTTTATGATTTACCCTGGGTTTAAGGTTTTACAAGTTATCAGTGTCACTGAAACTTGCCCTCTATGGTCTCTCAGTTGGTAAGCAAATTATTTTTATCAAATGAGTTTAAATGAGTGAAAAATGTGAAAATTTGTGCATACCTACTGCAAATTCGCAGTATCTATTTTTTTTTATGAGGATTTTTTCGTAAGCAGCTTACTATGCATGCAATGATTTCATGCAGTTTACACAAAATAATGTTATTTAAAAATTAAAAAAGACAGGCAGACAGACTGCAGTCATTCCAAATTCCTTCCTACAGGAGATTACTCCAATAACCTAACAATGAATGGCCCCCTCCAATGTACAGCTAGGACCACTGTACTGGAGCTCTCATTCTCCAGGGTTAAAATGAGCAGCATTCAGCCTGGCAGCTGTTCCACCACTGCTTTCAGAAAACTGAATTAGAAAGAAGAGCAATGCCCATTAAAGAATAAAGAGCTGTATCCCCATTTCATGATTCCTCTTAATCTACTTTGGTTTAATTTGGTTTTGCACACTTATAGGTCCTCCATCCTGGTCAACTTGTACTGACAGAAAAAGATACACATATATACCTTAATTATAAACATAGGACATTGTTTGAGCTAGTGGATTTTTCCAGAGCTGATTATCTCCGTCTCCAGTAACAAAAGGCATACAGCACAGTGACGTACCTTGGCCAAACAGAAGCACATGGCCAGTTAGAAGCACAAAACAAAGCAGAGGCAGCCCAAAGATGCTGCTGGTGCCACTGTCAGCAGTTGCAAGCACAGCAGCTTCTGTGATCCATACACTCCTCCCCCAAATATTGTGGTATTTTCCAAGCTCTGGTAGTGTGGGAAGTAGGAGAGGAAGAGACGAGGAACCGTACTTCATCACTGGTAATATCTAACCACTCAGATCTAGCTGAACAACAGAAGTTCAGACTGTCTATAGCTCCAGTGTCCTATACTATAATTTCTACATGTATGAGAATTCACTCCCCTATTTGCTGCATTGTCTCAGCAGATGCAGAATTTGTGCAACAGGAAAATCCATCCTCAATCTTTACCTACTCAGAAAAAAACCCCTACTGTTGTAATTACACTTGCATTTGATTCCAGTATTTTCCTTACCTTCTGTTTGAGTCTAGAATTTCTAGAAGACTCAGTCTGTTAGCTCTCTAAGCACATCCCAAGAAGCTGATGTACGTATTTTTGCTGAAATAGGCAGGGCTCCCTTGATAATGAAATTGTCAGAAGCTGACTGGCACATTCATTCATTAAATTCAAAAATAGCACCCGGTTACAGCTTTTCTTTTTTTTCCCCCAGAAATCTTTAATGTCCATACTTTCAATATGGCATTAACTGCTGATGTAACACAGCATTAACAGTCTGATGATGCACCTAAAAGCATTACAACCATCTCATATAAAATATTTTAATAACCACAGCTCCACAGAATTAATTGAGAAAAAATAAAGGAAGCATTTTATTCATGGAATCATTTCAACAAATCTACTTGATACATCAAATGTAAAATAGCTAGGAGGAGAAATGCAAGTGTGCCAACTTCTTTCACATTTTGACCAGCGTTCTAGAAGCACTTTGTTTAGGCCTTTGTGTATGCAAATCATTTTGCCCTTTCCTGTCTTTTATCTCCCACTGTCCTTTCTTCTGTACATAACAAGCTTCTAAATCTCAAGCCATTTAGTCGCACCTAACCTTTATAGCATTTTTCTTCTGATGGATGGATTCTTACAAAATGAAAATGATTCTGTAATAGCAGAGATTTTTCAGTAAAACAAAGTAGTACTCACTATGCAATAAGAAAATGCTAATCACATGAATAGTTTTTCACTGCATTTATGTAGCATAATATTTAACAATGAGGGTTTATCACAGCATTTCACTAAATGATGTAAAATTCTCTAACGTAATATAGAACTCATTCAGTTGTTCAAAAGCTGTTCTCTCTCCTCGTCAGTCTTGCATTTTAACATTTAAACTAGAGGAAAATAAAATGTTCTGAAATATGAACTAGGGGGCTGGTCTGTATGAGTTTTATATTTCTTATTGTTAGTGATAGGCTCCAAGCATGGTTTTTTTTTTTTTCTTTTTTTATCCTGGAGTTGTTTTTTGCGGGTTACTTTAATTAGTTTAAATCTCCTGTACTCTGGAAGAAGACTAGGCAAGAAAAACAAAATTTAAAAATATCCATTTGTGGTGTTATACTTCCCTGAATCAGCAAACAGAAATGAAGGAAAATCTGCATAACTGCCATCCTCTCACAGAAAAGAAACCAAAAGCAACACTTCCCAAGGTGACTTTCCCATCCTCTGAACTAACCCTCACAACTACAGCCCTAGGTAGGCACAACACCACAGAGCAGCAGAGAGGAGCCATCCTCTCTCCAGGCAAGGTGAACACACATGACTCCTGACAAAACTTCTGCTACAGTTCCACCTGTGCAAGCCAAGCGCTGTGGACAGGCCAGAGCACAAAAAACAGAACAGCAAATGCAGCCCTTCACTCCGGATGAAAATGCTTGCTATATCCATGATATTCAATGCAATTACTGCCTAAGGATGGCTCTTAAACTTTTTAGTCCCCTCTGTCTGCCTAGGTTGCCCACACCTCTAAAATTACTAAAACTCAGTCACAGTGAATGCTATTTGCTGAACAGGCTGTGCAATCAAGAGGGTTCTGGTAGCAAACATGCACCAGAAACATGCAGCTGAACTTCTCCTTTGGCTGGCTCTAATACTGAAAAATACCACATTATCTACTGCCTGACTGAAAGTTTCTTTCTGTCTAGAGTAAACTTTTCCACGGGAATTCAGAGACCTATGACCCTATTTTTTTTCCCCATTTCTTCCCTAAAATGATATTAAAAGAATACTGAGGGAAAAAACCACATTCCGAATTGCTTCAAGTATCAAATTATGAGGCAGTATACCATATAACTTAAGTAATAAGGTAAGAAATTATCATCTTTAATTAGAAAACAAATTTGAAACAATTATTTTACTTTGCTACTGGTTAACAATTGCAAAGGAGAGTTTTTTCTATTAAAAAAATAAAACCAATTATAAAACTCAACCACTCACAGTACTGCTTTTTCTTTACAAAATTGTTTTTCTAAGCTCTTCTTCAACTTTCACAGACATTGTGTGCAGTCCTACCCATTTTAAACTAGTTGCCATATTATTCAACTTCTGATAGTCCTTACTGTAGCTACCTCTTGGATATCTAGTACATATGCTACTGTACCTTAGGGAGACACAACTGATTTAAGGAAATATATTCTAAAAAGTAGAAAGTGAATGCCTTTTGTTGTGAAAGGTCATGGAAAACAATGTCATTCTGACCTTCAAGGAGGGCAAGAAGATAACGGTGGGCCCAACAGCCTCACCTTGATCCCTGAGAATGTAACAGAACAACTAACCCTAGTAACCATTTCCAAAACTATGAAGGAGAAGATGATGACTGGAAGCAGTTGACATAATTTACACAGGGTATCATAGAGTCACAGAATATCTCAAGTTGGAAGGAACCCATAAGGATCACCAACTTTTTGCTGTGATAATGGTCAAACACTTTAACAGGCTGCCCAGGAAGGCTGTAGAGGCTCCATCCTTGGAAATATTCAAAACCTGACTGGCAACAGCCCTGAGCTGTCTACTGTAGGTGAAATTGCTTTGAGAACAGTGGTCAGACTAGACCATCCCCAGAGGCACCTTTCAACCTCCTCAATGCTGTGATTCTGAATGCCAAAGTTTTATAGACTGCCTGAGACTTCCTGCAGGATGAGGAAATCATCTGGATCCTGTCACACATATACAAAGACAGCCAGATATAGAACTATCCAATATTTGTTAAACAAACAGATTTCTACTGATGGTCAGAATTGGGGGGGTAAAAAAAAAAACTGACTCTTTAATTTTAGCCATGATAATGTATATTGAGGACAAATTCAGGCTAGAAAAATATTTGAGAGGTGTGGAATTTGAAATAGTGGTTTTTAAAAGGGATTTTTAATGCTAAAAATTAATTAAACTACAACGAATAAAATTAAAAATATCACTGGAATGACTTGTCCTTTATGTTTGTTCTGACATAAAAACTAGATTTTTAAAAAAAAGGGGGGGGAGGGAGCACTATTTCCACGTTGTATGTACTATTTCTACTCCAGACAAACAAAAGGTTGCCAGTAAGGAGTGCAATATGTGGTTAAATTTTCAACATGTAGGTTGTTTCAGTCACTTCCACCTTTTGTGGCAAGTTTAAAAAAAAAAAAATATATAGGTCAGAAAGGATGTTCACAAAGTATAATTTCTCTAAATCGTAACTAGTGAAAATCCAATAGACCTAAAAGAAAGCAATCAAAACACTCCACAACCTTTTTTTTTTTCCAGAAGGGCAAATTAAACCTTTTTTTACATTCAAAATTTGTTTATATTTGTAATATAAATTCTTTGCTAAAGTTTTTTCTTAATCTTGGACATTGAATTTCTGTATACTTCTATCCTACAAGTAAACATTATCATACATAAATACAGACTATTATTCATTTCCTCCCTGAGAGTAATTTTCTATTGAAGAAAAAACAAAATGAAAAAAAACTCAAACAGATACGAGCAAATAAGCACCTAAATAGAACTGGATTGACTCATGAGTGGATGAAGCTTCTATTCCAGTGAAGTCAATGGAAAAAATTTTTGACATCTGCAGGCTCGGTGCACACTAGGTGATATAACTTCTTTACTACTTATAAGCTGTGACACACCTGCTACTCAGTGGAACTGTGTCCAAAATAGCTGCTGAATTTGTCGCAGGGTTTTGTTACTAAGTATGAAAAAGCTTATGTCTGATAAAACAAAACTGGTTCAGAGTTTTAACTAGGTCATCAGAAATTCCACTTTTCTTGAAAGAAATATAACCCAATATTATAAATATCATTAATAAAAATCAGTTGAGGAAACAGAAAAATACAAAGCAAAAAGAAAACCCCAAGAACTACTATCAATAACTGCTAATTAAATCAGGAATAAAGCAGCATAGCAATCAAATCAAGGTCAAACCAGCAAGCTGACTTCAATATTGTATTTGAATCAAATAATCAAATTAGTTAAATTGTTAGGTTAATACAAAGATGATAAATCCTTTTAAATCCCAAGAAAGATCTAAGGCTTCTGTCAGTTGAATTATAAGCCAAAACTAAAGGCTTACAACACAATGTAATCAAGTCTTTAATTTAGAGACAAATAAATATTTTAATACCAAAATTCCTACATAGAGTTTGAACTGATACCTTAGGACAATATTTTTTTTTTCCCCAATAGATTTCACATGTTACAGTCATTTCTTCTTCCACCAGTTAAGAAACTGCCATGCAGCCTTTAAGAAAAATTCTGATTAACCAAAGTAATAAAGTTTCTATACACCAACATGTACAGTTAGTTAACATTTGACTATGTTAGTTTTATTCAGGACTCAAACTGTGCAGCAGACGTTGAGGAAGGAGCATATTTCCTAAGACAAGTTTTAGAGGTGTTTCAATCTGGAGAATATTTCCTCTCCTAATATTTTTATGGATTTTACTGACACTTATACGGGCTTACACATAACCATTAAAAGAATCTTGCTGATAAAGGATTAAAATAAAAATATCAAATTGGATACAAAGTGTACAAACTCCCAGCTCCTGCAAATAAGTAGATACTCTACAAAAAAAAGTCTGGGACTAGGATGATTGGGGTGCACAGCATTTTTGCCATTAGAATCCCATACCTGTGGAGATCTGCCATCAAAAATTATTCTTTGGTGTTGCAACTCCCTCACATGGTTCAGTCTTGGGATTCTGGTACATTAATGTTGTTGCAAGTGATCTGTTGAACAGCAGAAAGTAGATTTTTGTCTTTACCTTATCTCTCACAGGTTCTCAGCTCTGGTCATACTCCATATACAAATCAGGCACAAAGCCTCCTTCTGAAGCACACTGACTCAGATTTGCGATATTCTCCTTTTCCTACCATCAAATTGGAAAAGCTAAAAGCTTTAAATTTGTGATTATGAACCACAGACACACCAAAGGACTTAGGAAGCTATCTAAAAAATTATTTTTAGTATATAAGGGTTTATATCCTGAGACACTATCTGAAGTGAAATCCAGAGAAACAAGCCCCTTCAGCAGCCAGCTCGGAGCACCCCAGATCACGGTTTGAAAGAACCTCTTTCGTTTGAGCAGAAAGCACAAAACTAAACCAATTAATCTTGACACTTTCAACATCAGCCTCTAAGGCAATCCTTTTCTTATCCTTTTTACAACTCCCTGACATGCCATAAAAAAAACAACCCCAACCACCACCACAAGACTATTTTGGAGGCACCAGGCACAACCTTGCCTAGGTGAAGAAACTTTGTGATGACAGACTTGTCATCAATTTACAGAACACTCACCCCACAAATTTATAGCAATAGCTGACTGGAAGGAACTAACAACCGCAGCTACTCAGCATTCATCTATCAGCAACATTAAAAATAAATTTTAAGTCCTTATGACTAGATGTCACCATTCCTCTTTCAAACAACTAATGTAGTGGGAACTAGGCTGTAAGTCAAAAAGCCCACCTTTGAAACTTTTAGTCTAAAAATAGAATAGGTATTTAAGAGCTTTACAAAACAGGAACCATTGTAGAACAGAAATTGAATTGTATGAAAGGACTGTGTTATCATGTACAGGGTATTCCACATACCTGTAATTACAGTGTGATAATACTGTTCTACAGTGCTGTAATCAAGCATTCCAGCAAAAAGAAACCTGGGAAGCTTTTTCTACTTCAGCACTATATTGCTGTCTTTTGTATTAAATTACATAAAAGCTTCTTACTAACCACTTTCTATTCCAGCATGCAGGCACTTAACTAACTAGAATTTAGGGAAACTAGAAAAGAGAGAACAGCATTTTTCAGAGCCAGAGTCACGAAGACTCTTCTTCTTTCAATATTTTTCTTATGAATTGTTTTCCTCTTGTTCCTCTTTCAGCTCAACAGCATTTTGTTATGTCACTTGTCTGAAATGTGGAAACAAGCAAGCTCTCAGGCTCACCTTCAGTATCATCCTCAGCCTATTTAAAAACTCTCAAAGATCCCTTCTTATCCATGCTTCCTGAATTGTTAACTTTACATGATCGAATAACTGGCATTACAATCTCTGCTGAAACTGTATGATCATATAAATTTGAGCTGTGCAGCAGTAGGTTTCATAAAAAACATTGCACAGTTTTGACATCCAGTTTGGGACTCAAAATACCCTGCTCCTAGTCAAGTACTTTGCCTATTATAATATGTGCAGCATTTGGGATCAATGAATCTTTGATCATTCTATCCAAAATGAAACTGCTAGAGCACAAAGCACTGAAAAATCCCTGCTCCAGAACATACCAGAGGGTGGTACTTTTCTCATTGATCTAGGAAACAAAAGTCAATTTCAAATCCCAACAGGAAGAGAGGTTCCTTGGCTATCTAATTATTCAGGTACATGCCATACAATCTTCATGTTATCACAGTCACATCAGCCTGGGGGGAAAAAAAAAAAGGAAGGAAAAAAAAGGAAAAAAAAACCACAAAAACAAAAAACAAACAACAAACAAACAAAACAAAACTCTGTGTAAAATTGCAGAGGATGAAACAAAATGTTCATTGCATATTCCATGCCGAGCAGGTGTTCCACCTCTGGACAGCACAGCACTACACACAACTTTGAAGCAAATTGATCTTGCAGTTTCCAAAGAAGGGCAAGATACTGGGCCCACGCAAAGGTGATGAGAGCGAATGATCGTAGAAACTATCAATAAAACAAAAGAAGAGTCATCTGAATGTTAATCAAAAGCTCCTGCTATTTTCTCCTGACAAACGGCTGGAGTAAGGGCTGAGAAACCTTGGAAGAAATTCAGAAGTTTAATGTTAATGACGACAAATGGAAATTATTTGCAACATCTTGGACAGAGGATGCTCAAAGATTCAGGACTGTCCGATCTTTTCTTGAATTCAGCAACATAATAATTATTTATCCAAAGTACATGAGAAGAGTTATAGATCTGACATTGCCAAAATAAAATAACGGAGATACAGTAGCAGATAGAAAGATATAAAGTTAATATAATTAAAAAGATGAGACTGACCTTCACAACCATAGTCAAGTGACCTTCCTATATCTGTTAATTCAGATCTTTCAGGACTGCAACCTTTAGCAAACCCTATTTATGCAGACTTAACCACTGACAACATTTCATTTTTAAAAGTCAAACTCCAAGGACTAATGATGGATGAACCAAGGTGATAGTCCATCATCACCAATATTACAGCACTCGGTCTTTGGTAACAGCGATTATTTTAGTAATTAAATAAATAAAATCAACATTATGCTCAAGAACATAGCCTAGATTCCTGAATGTAATCTTTTTAACCCAGACATATTATTTGTGATTATTTTTTTCTGAATATTTAACTCAGCTGTTTATGAGTTTTGTGTCTCTGCGCATCACTGTGATATTCAATATCAATCTCAATCATTCTGACATACAGAAAACTCCAGCAGGCTTTCAGACTTCCCTTGTCTTTGTTCATCTGGGAGGTTGACATTCAGCAGTTCCCACAGGGCAGACTAGATTTAGTTTGGATTTTAAGAATAAAGTAAAAGACTGGAAAAGGTTTTCCTTCTCAGTGCCAGAGCACAGGGGAGGTTGTTGTCTACAGATTATCACATCAAGACTTGCCTCATTTTCCTCTATTAGCTATCCTTATCTCAACCCCCTTTTCTCAACTACTTCTGCTTTACTCTATACACAGAAGAGGGTAAGTTACCCAATTCCCTCCCAAAACTCCATCATAAGTGTGATTCCTTCTCACACAATCCAAAGGATATGCTTCGGTGATAAGCCTCCGTAATGTCGGTACTGAAGTTTATGTGTATCAATAAGAAATGTGCTTTTGCCAGATGCATCAGTAGCAGCAGAGTCAAAGAGACAGTTAGTTTGCTTATCCCCACAAGAGCAGCAAGAGGCCCACCAGGGAAACAACATGAAAATCAGAAGAGCATTTAGCATGAAAATAGTTCATCATTTTATTGACTACACCGGCATAAGCCTCTTTCCCCAAGGTGACTGGAGAAACAGTTCAATAGCTCAGACACCACAATGACAACAGTAGAGACAGATGAAAAGGTATTGGTGTCTCTGAAAGATTTTTTGGAACTAGTCTGACACTGAAGCGAATGCATGCCAAAAGGAGGAATGGGACAGTAAGGAAAGAGAATTTCAGTTCACAACTGCTGCTGCCCACAATTCATACAGCGGCTTTGGAAAAAATCACAGCCTCCTTCTACTTTAAACGAGGACCATTCCAGAAGCTTTGCCTTCACATACTGTGTTTTCAATGCCATACAGGATCTGACTGTGACAATCAAACTGCATAAAGAAAAGGGATCTGTTGAGAAAGACACGTTAAAAACATAGCCATTTCACAGAAATACATCTTCATTTGCTATACCTACGACACAAAAGAAACCACGGAGAGCAAAAGAATACCATCAGAAATGCAAATTTCCACTTACAAAAAAAGTTTACAGACATTCAGTTCAGAGAAAAAAGATTATAATACCTCAAGTACAGTAGAAAACAACACTTTATTTTTTTTCCTTTTTTGTAAGAGAAGCGTTCCCTTGATTACATGAAAATGGAGACATAATATGGATAGAACAAAGATTTTTCTCAGAACATATAATGAACCTTTTGATCTTGCTGTCATAGGAGATCTTGAGGCAACTGGTAATTAGACTGAGCAAAGCTTTGACAGTGCAATGTTAGATTTACAGTGAAAGCATAACCTCAAGTAAAATAGCAGAAATCCTACTGATTTTAATATAGCCAGGGTACAAATAATAGTAGTCTCAGGATCAGAATGAAACAGTATTTCCCAGAAACAGAGGAGCTTACTAGTTTTGGATTTCTGGTAGATCAGACTACTACATGCCTACCTTCATGCTCTCTGCAATTTTTTTGTTTGTTTTTAAAGCTGGCATGCACTTTGCACACACCTTTTAAATATTTATCTTTTGTAAAGGCCATAATTCCAAAGATGACACTATCCATCTCTGGAAGAGCTCATCCTTCTGTCACATCTGTTCTGTGAAGTGATACAGGACACCTGCTAGCTTCACTGTCACACCCTGCACCCCACTGGGAATAAATACAGCAAGTCTATACCTAGGGGAAAAAGGACAGAGCCCACTGCTTTACCTTCTCAAAGCTGTCTGACATTTGCATTGGAGTACCAGTAATGCAAATTTTAAGTGACTTCATTAATCTATGCATATGATGTATTATGTAATATTTTATGTTACACATATCTCATTATGAGACCTTGCAATATGTATATCAATTATTTTAATCAAATAAAATGTTTAACAATGGCTTTTATAGTACTAACTGTTCATGGAACACAACCATCGTGCTTCGAGTTTGTAGAACTAAGCTCTGTTTGGGTTTCACTAAAGGTTTTAGTCTGGTCTAAAACCCACAACTTTCAAGTCTGAGGTATCATGACAAAAGCTAGAAACACTTCTGTAGCACTCTGATTTATGAGTGGCTTCTAACAAATGTCTTATTAGGTAACCATCAGACTTTCAGAGGAAATAGAAAAATGCTTGCCCAGAAGTCCTTCAGCAATCAGTCCATAGGCTGAAATCCTAACTAAAAATTTTGCAGAGCAATGCTATATCAGACACGTGTTACACCTTACATCACAGAGGGCCTGTTCATAACAAGGGAAACTACACAGAATCACAGAATGTTAAAGATTGG
>NW_010101041.1:0-280 GCF_000699245.1 Pterocles gutturalis
TGCGCGGTGGGCGTGGGAGATCGCGCAGAGGAGGCAGACGGGCGCTTGGTCGTCGCGGCAGAACCGCGCCAGCGCCCGCCCGTGAACCCGGCAGCGATTCTCCTCCAAATTTTTCCGTTTGGCTCCTCGGATTTGCCGAACGGCTTCCACCACGTTGGCGAGTTGTTTGTTGGATCGAAGGGATCGGCGACGGGATATTTTCCGGCAGACGGGACAGGGGAAATCTCGAGAGAGATCTGCCCACCACCGGGTGATACAACGGCGGCAAAAATTGTGGGCG
>NW_010101042.1:0-11911 GCF_000699245.1 Pterocles gutturalis
CCTTCCAATCTCTAACATTCTGTGATAAGCAAAGCTAGAGTTTATTTTTAAAAGCATTAAATATACAGGCTTATGCATATTATATTAACAACTAAGCCATCACACACTTAAGAATAAGTTACTAAGCTTCTTAGCCATTACAGTAAAATACATTTTTTTAGGATGTAAGTATTGCTGACAAAGTTCTCTGGAGTTATACCCTGGGTAGCCACCAAGAGTGATTTTAAGGAAACTAGCATTCAGTTATGATGATGCCACTTGTAATACTACCAAAATCTGTTGACAGTGAACCACTACTGGCTGATCTCAGGTGTCAATAGGAGCTTAGGAAAAAAACAGGGCATCTGATTATATTTGAAGAGTTATCCATAGGAAGTTTTTTAAGGAAGGAAACAAAATTGATCCTATTATGAAATTGCCTTGGAGACAACTAAAACCAAACACCACAAGGCATATTTTCTGCTTTCTTCTTGACACTGTGAAAGGAAGGATGCACAGAGAGAAGAGAAACAGGAAAGGACAGGACCACAAAAGCCGTATCATCCTTTCGTTTTCTTCAGGGGGTGCTTTTTCTGCCCCCCCTGTAGGCCATTAGCATGGCATAAGGTAAGGCACACAGATGTTATTTCTTTTTTTAGAAATCAAAGCAAGTGAAATAATTTAGATAAGGTACCTCTCTTTTCACATAACAACATATTATGATTGTCCTAGCTTCACGGTTTTATTGCTATCCCCTAAATTATTGTATTAATTTAAGTTTTTTTGAGTTCTATCCTTTCAACATTCAGAAAGGAGTTTGACTTTCATCAGTCATGCTATGAAAGTGTTTTTAATATACTTTCCCACAAAATCAAGATAGCTTCTAGTATTTTTAAACTATTTTTTTATTGTAAGTACATTCACTTCCCCAAAACTCAAGAATTCTCCGCTTCTGTGCTAAGAGCAAGGTTAAAAGCAATACACATTATTCCTTTTGTCTATATTTAGTGTGAGTAATGTTAGAACATTTTAAAATTTTATTGCATCTTAAAACAGGAAACCCAGAAACAACCATTTGTCTCCTTGTCTTGACAAGTAAAACATTAATCCATTTCGGTCCTCTATCGTGATAGCATTAAACACTTGATGCTAAGAAGCAACATGGTCCAATAGAAAAAGCAATATCCTGAGATTCTGGAGACCTGCATTTTCTTCCTTGCTCAGGCAGACCTACTGTGCTGCTTTGGGCAAAAAGGTGTAACCTCTTTACTTCCATTTTCTTTGGCCATCTTTGTTTACAGGCTAATTGGATGGAGGGGGAAGCAGGGGGAGGAGAAGGGAGCACTGTAAGTGCTTATTAGCAGATGCTTATATTTTCCAGGCTCAGCTGTAGATAGTAGGTGCTCGTGAAAAATAGGGTACTTCATGATCTTGCTCTTTGGTCCTGGGATACCTGCATGTGAGGTCCTTTTCCACCTCTTCTCTTTGTGTTTGAAGATGTTTAGAAAGCACACTTGACCTATATCCACTTTTTTCAATTCACAGACCACTAAACTTTGGCTACATTACATCAGCTGAATTTACTGTAGCTTCTCAGCACCAGAGTAATAAATGCCTTGGTGAGAAAAGGACACAATTTCCCTTTATTTGCTTATTCCCCTTTGGCAAATCATTCTCTTTACTTATACAGGCCTTCAGATTAGAGTAGGAACAAGAGAATATAGTCCTAATTCTGCAAGTATTCACATCCAAGCAAACAATGCCACTTTACTGAATACAGCACTTAATTTAGACACAGATTATTCAGTGCTAGAGAAGCTGCAATTCAAAGGCAAACAACAAAAGTTATGATAAACATTAGAGAAATAGAGTGCACACCTTTTTTATCTTTTTCTGCACCTTTATTTTTGAGTTATGCCATAGATGCTGTAAGTACCAGGAGAGTTATGCTTCTTAGCATTCAAGCTTAAATTAAAGCAAGGGAAAAAAAAACCCTCTACCTGTTTGTTAAACTGACTTGGAAATACATGTTGCTTCCATTTTCCACTTTCCTCAGTGACAGAGCATATTAGTAACAAAATTGTCCATCAAGAACAAAAATTCTACAACAGCAGAACTCAGGAGGTGTGCTTGGTTTTCTATCACCTCCACCAATTTCTCACCATCAGTGTTCTTAAGGCTACTTTGTATACTTCAGGGCATAAATACATCAATCTTGATGGAACAGCACATGATATCAGCACATGGGAACCAATATGACTATGTCAGACTAATGAAATTCTTACTGCTCTTGTTAAACTTAACTTAAAACAAAAATCAAGCTTTTCAAAGAACTGTCCACAAAAATCAAGAGAGTCCTCCCCACTCCTTATTAATAGTTGGGAAAGAAAAGTCATAGACCTAACAGCAAGTGCTTGCTTGCTCTTTTAGCATGGGTGAACCAGAAGCTGCAATGTCTTTGGCCTCATCAAGTATTATGTGCCAGAGCACATTATTTATTTAGGAGACTGGAAACATCATAAGTGGTACCAGGTCATGCTTTCCTTCTCCTGCACTGGCTTAAGTCCCTCTAGTTCTCTTTGTCTTCCAACTCATGTTTTTCATAATTTGCAAATTTCCACTTTAATTACATTCTCTCTAGGGGTTCAAGAGTAGGACTTTCTTAATTTAATTCAACCTAGTTCTGCAGCTGTTCAGTGACGAGAATGGTTAATGAAATCAACTGTCGTGCCAGACACAAAGTTCAAGGAACTGTATTTCCTCAACAGGCCATACAGGTCTACCGTTATTTACCCCACCTGCATGGCTACCTATTCCTCAAAAACCTACCTTCTATACCTCAAAATTACTTTACCTATAACTATGAAGATTCACAGCAGACTCTACCCAATTTCAGGTAATTGAAAGGAATGATAGTAGTAATCACAATAAACTGGACATTATTTTTTGCAACTCGAAGTTTCTGTGGCTCTCCAAGTTATTCAGAAGCTTCTCTTAAATAGCCTTAAATAAACAGTCTCTCTCCATCTCACATAAGGCAAAATTAAGGATTTTACCTGTTTCTTGTATTTTCACTAGACTATATAAAACAGTGTTGTAGAAAACCAAAGAGAAAATATGTTTCTAGCAAGTCAGAGATAAGAGATTCCAAGAACAAAGAGGCATAATTCGCAATTAGCGAATAAGAACATTGGCTGATCATTTCTGCTAACAGGAGCAGCATTAAAAGAATAAGTGTTTTATTCTGCTATTAGGTTTCAGAGTTAAGCATCCAAGGCAGTAAGAAAGTAAGCCCAAGAGTATTTGAAATAGTAGTTCAAGCTTTAATTTTCTCTGGAAGTCTAGACAACATTTATATAGCATTCATAATCAACTGGGCTGAACAATGGGACAATTAGACAACCTCCTCTGAAAAGGCCATGCCCAATTTTTGCTTAGTCTTTGTGGACAGACATGGGTGGGGAGGGAAGGTGTACACTTGTATTTCCTCAAGATTCACTCCGCTTCGTTTCAAAACTTCATTGTTCAGCCCGTAAAGACGGCAGGAGATTGGCCTGCTTGGCAGGAGCCTGCCAGCTCCGACATGGTGGCAGTTTGAACAGGTCAGACCTTGGGCTAGACAGCGCTCCGCAGGTAAAGCGAGGAGCATGCACAGTAATCTGTGTTGTCAGAACCAGTGGAATAAACACCTGGTTCAGAGTCATGGAACAGTGAAAATCTGCATAGCTCAGCAGCCTTCCCTGCCCTTCCCCCTGAAGAGGGAGAGAGAGAACCCTTTATAACCTCTGCAACCCACCGGTGAAGGGCGGCTTTCAAAAGGAGAGGTGGGTTTCACTAGCTTGATGTAAGCCTTAAGAGGCTGAAAAACTGAAAAATGCTGGATGGGAGTGGACAGGACCAGAGGGAATTAGAACATATGCTTAGTATTAACGAAGGATACTTGGTAACTCTTCTTTTCTTACAGACTAGTACTCCCTTAAGGGGTTTCAGTAAAGTCAGAACAATAACAATACCAAGATACCACACAGTGTGCCCACAGGAGCGCTTGAGCTTAGTATTTTTATAGGGCACTTACTAACAGACTTTAAAAGCTTGCAACGAAGTTACTGGGATGAGAAACGTTCTGTGCCTTTGCAGCCACAGGAACCTTCAGACCTCCCAGAAGTGTCACAGTGTCAACAACACTATATAATAACAAGGTTCGTCCGAGATTTAGAGCGTGACAGCATCTTGCGCCATCAACATACTTTACTGCTTCCGTCCTTCCAAAGTTTGAATATGGCACAGTCCACAGCCTTAAGGAATCTCCCCACATCATGAATTTAATTAGGAGAGAAAGTCCCACAGTCCATTTGATATGATTTACCAGCATTTATTTCAACACCTTTAAAACATGCAGCAATGCAGAGGAAAGACCGTTTTGGTGATTTTCTTCCCACTAAAGGAGGCCTTGAGTTTTAGATCCATCATGTTCATACTGAACCTGAACAATAAATCAAGAAAACTGATCTCAAACTTTAAGATTTGTATTACAGGACTGACCCTACACAGCAAGCCAGAGAGAGTAGAGTAGAAACCAGATGTCATAAGTACTACAAGAGGTGAAGCAGATAAAACATAAAGAGCTGAAGAGGAAATATGTCAATCATGAAGGCCCTACCATTTAAGGTAATAATACAGGTTATGAGCAATATTCTTACATCTGGCTGCTGCTTCCTTTTTTCTCCTTCCTCCCCTAAACACAGCATCTTCATCCAATTTAAAAAGTCGGTCTTGCTTGCTACCTTGGACAGACTTTCTCTGTTCTATCACCTACGCAAACGGTGCTGTGGCTCCCTCCAGTTGTACAACGCTATGGCTATCTATGGAATCAGCACTGACTGACGTTTCCAGGCCACAAATAGCACTGTGATTTTCTTAAAATTTTAAGTCTGTAAACAGCACAAATGTGCTGCCATTTCAGAAGCAGGATTTAGGCCTGCTGAGGTACAAATAATGGAGAACGAAGCTGTTAAATTATGAGAAAGTGGTTGTAAAAAAAAACAACCCGAACATTCCTTTTTGCATTGGGACACACGAGGCTTGAGCTGCAGTGCCTGCTGTGCCACATCGAGAAAGAGACACAATGCCCGACGCTTCTCTCCAAGGTGACTGCCCAGTCAAGTCATGAGGTATTAATATTCTGGAGTTGGTTCCAGCACGGACCTAAAGAACCAACTGTTTGTGTCAACCATGCCATGCTGCTGTGAAGTGTTGCAGCTCTGAAGACTCAACTTTTTCCAACAAAACACTGTCAAGAACTTATTGGCTGGTTGAGGCAAATACTTTAGATTTCTAAGAGCTGGTTAAGCCTCTGAAAGCAATCACACTGCCCTAATCTCAGCTGCTATTCCAGAACACAGTTACCTCTTGCTGGCAATTTCTATACTGTTTACATGCACAAACTTAAAAACCAGCTTTCAGAAATTAAATATTTTTACTAGTATATGACATGTTAAGGAGGTACAACACCAACTTGCTCTGCCTGGTATCTGAGTACATCTTACAGTCCAACATAGGTAGACAACTGATTTATATCCATAGCAACCATCATATAGGCCAATGCAGACACACACATCATTGAACAAAACAACCAGGACAAGCTCACATTACAATCCTGTGGGTTTGATCATCCTGCGATGTATTAAAATCCTGCGGCTATGTCCAGAAAAGCTTGACAGCATGACCTCTTTTCCTGCCTTCTAGGCACTTTCCTCCTGGAGTTCAGTATTACAAATTCACTGCTGATTTAGTTAGTTTACAGCCTAAAGCATGATGATTTAATCGCCAACTTTTGCTGTCTGATTTGCCCAGATTCTACAGTCAAGCTGTAGTTTTGCCCTTAGTCTTTCATATTTTACAGCATGTCACTGCTGAAGATAGGTTGTTCTCTCCCTAACAGTATCCAACCTAGAAAAGCGTAAAGCTCAGTTACTCCTGTGTTACAATACAATTACACTATAGACACAGCCTTACTGCAATTCTAAGGTCACAGTTGAAGCTGTGTGGTGAGGCAGGGAAAAAACTTGCATTGTTACTGTTGATCTTTCACTTGCACTCTTGCACAGACATGAATGACCAACAACAAAGTACGTGAGGCTTGGTGGAGTAAAACTAAAAGAAAATTTACTCCTAGGCATGAACTAACTCAATATGCAGCAAGAGACTGCTAAGAAGTACGTATTGCATTAATCGGGTTATATGGCAAGTTTCCAATAGCACCAGAAACCAAAGACACAATCTTGAAGTTCCTCTGTATTTGCCCCCACACCTGAACTTCAGGTCTACTACATGACTTCATTAAAGATTGTGACCTTCGTCTGATCTCTCTTTCACCGCAGTCATTCTAAGCTAATAGCAGGAGAACTGCACATAGTGTCAAATCACATGTGTTTTGGTATTGCCAAAGAAAAAAAAAGTAACTTGTTTCTGTATTAGCATGAGGCTACATCACAAAGTCTTCGAGTAAATCTCATTAATTGTGGTGGCAATTTCCAGTAGTTTGCTCTTAGCAAGAGCATGGTAGAGAAAGGTATTTTACCTTTCAATTTAAAGCATTTATCCTTCAGTTCAGGTAAAAATAAAAAAGGAGAATGCTGAATGTTTTACAGACACTAAGGATATTGAGCAAATACACAGATTAAAAAGGACACACCTAGTCCTGTCACCACATTACTGAACATCAGCTTCGTGTAAAGCCATAGGTAAAGACAAATATTTAATAATTGTACATAGGTCTTTTGAAGATTTAGAACTATAGAAGTCTTCAGTGGCATCTGTTCAAAGGTGTATTTTTCTTATCTACTTGCAGTACAACCATGAGGGCAGATTCAGGTACAAAAAAAACCCCACAGCTTTTGACTATCAAGGATGTGCACACAAAAGCTGCCTTCGTAAAAGTGACTCCAATCACATATGATTAACATCTCTTCCAGTAAGGAAGTAATGCTATGAAAATGCAATTTTAAAAAATTCAAGTTTTTTAGAATAGAATTGTTAATCTGCTTACTGTCCTAAACACTCCTTGATGACCCTTGTTCAGCTTTAAATTAATGTCACAGAAAGAACAGCAATTTGCCCAGAAAACGTGTCAAGAACTTAACCAATTAAATAAAAATTCTATCAAGAATGTTCAGAATACATCTTACCAAGACAGAAGCCATAACCAACTACAGGAACAGGCTTAAAACATTGAATAAAACATTCTTTGACTGTATGTACACCTCTAAAATATTCAGCTTACAAAACTATCAAACCCAACCCTAGCCATTCTATGATTCTATATTTAAGCGTTTGTTATATTAGCTATTGCTCAACTACAATTTAAATACTGATTCAAATTTCCATCTCCTACAATAAATTAAAGGTATTTCCCATAAAAATCCTGTTATAACTCTGCATTTAATTCATATCTAAATCCTAATAAAGAAAGCTACATATATCAGCAGAGTGGGAGAATTTAATTAAGTCTGTAACAGCTGTTCTGTAAGATATGAAAAGCAAAGCAAGGAAAGATGTTTTCAGAGAGCTCCCAGGACTGTGAAACAAACCTATTCTAAAGGAAGATTGGGGAAGGCTTCTAGGCCACATTCTGGGGTTTATTTTATTTTTATTTACAAGAGACAACAGCAACATATACCATAAGGTTTAAGTAACTTTCACAATTACTTTTGTGCTGAACTGCATACTTGCACACAAGAGTGACGTCAAGCTAAGAGGTCTTCAAGTCATCTGTGTAAAACTATTATCACTTGATTACTGTACACATAACCAACGGCTTTTGTAAATGCAAAAGACAGAGAGACTTATCCCAACCATTTCTAACTGAAAAAGACTTGAGACCTGAAAATATTTTGATTTTGCACAAAATCATGGAAAGAATTGATGTGTGTCCAATATGAGACAAGCTATCCTTGGAGGAACATTGCAATTCTGATTTCAAGCTTTGAGTTTATTTCACAAATAGAGGAAATATGCAGCCTCATTCACTAATGAACATTTTCTGAATAAATATGCAAATCAGCTCAGAAACTAATTAGACAAAAGAAAGGAAGGGTCTTGTCATTACATATTATGCCATAAAAATCACAGGAAAAAAAAAAATAAAGGGCAGGCCAAGCTTTAAACATGAGACTTTGGATGGATCTCGAGGGACCTTTTAAGCCCTGACACACCTGCACAGCTCCATGATGCAACACACAAACATTTCCCATCTTTAGAACCTGACATGCACAGTACACAGTCTGCTGATTACAGCTACTGCTGGATTAACAGGCTTCTGTAGTTTTGTCTCCCTTACAGCTCCACAGCTTTCTTCTGTACTTAACCCTTCTTCTTAAACCTAATATTCTCTAAGTATCTAATATAGACAGGAAATTGCTACCTGCTGAGAAAATAGGCAAAAACGTGTTGCAAAATGTTTATCTTCAATCCAGATGTCCTGGTTTCAGCTGAGGTAGAGTTCACTTTCTTCATAGTACCTAGTGTGAGGCTATGTTTTGGATTTGTGCTGAGAAGAAGGCTGATAACACACTGATGGTTATAGCTGTTTCCAGGACAGTCAAGGACTTCTCAGCTTCTCTGCTGTGCCAGATGATACTACTCTCCACGCAACGACCAAGGCTTGGCCCATTCCTGGATAACAATCCCCGAGCAGGGAGAGTCCCGAAACTGCAATCCCAGAATAGAGGTAAAAGTCCGAGCATCTGAGAGACCAAGATGACCCTGAGAGAGGGACAACCCAGAGGGAGACAACCTGGAGCAAGAAAGAGCACCTACGGACAGATCATCTATATACTGGGCATGACGTGCATGATATGGAATATACCATTGGCCAGTTTGGGTCTCAGTCCTAAACCTAAGATCAACTCCTAGGCTAGTAACTAGGGCTGTGTTCCCTCCCAGCTTTTCCTTGCCCTGCCCCTCCCAGCTTCTCCTGCACCTGCAGACACTGGCACAGCAGAGAAGCTGAGAAGTCCTCGACTGTCCTGCCAGCAACTATAACCATCAGTATGTCATCAGCCTTCTTCTCAGCTCAAATCCAAAACACAGCCCCTTACTAGGTACTGTGAAGAAAGTTAACTCCATCCCAGGTGAAACCAGGACACCAGAAGCAAAGAGTATCTTTATTCTATTCCCCCACCCCAAATTTGTATCCAGAAAACTTATTCAGAGGCTTTTGCTTTTTTCAAGACAGGGCTTTTTGTTAGGCAGATTTGTTTTTCAGAAGAACAGGGAATGGGCACTTGTCATGTCTGCTACACTAAAGAAACAAAACTGAAAACTTTATAATCACTAATTGCACCCTTTGACAATAGCAGCCAGGTCAAGAGAGTGCTTTTCCTTTGTTATACTTTGAACCAGAGCAGGTATGCAGTTCCACAGCCTATTTTACTTACCCTTCTTTTGTCTTCATCTGCTGGATCAAATCTGAAAATGGCCCGATTCTGTAAAAAAAAAAGAGAAGAGTTTGCATTTATTAGATGAACATCAGCTGCCAAGTATGTAACACCTGTGAAACACTTACAAAATTTTAGGAGTCTGGTTAAAATCCGCCTTAGATAATGAGGCCATAACCATGTCAACTCATCTCCTTTCCCATTCTATCCAACAGCCAGAGCTTCTGCAAGTGGCTCCAACTAATGATTTCACAGTTACTTCACTACTGGTGCAGAGCAAGCCTTGACCCGTGGGCTGTGTTTCTGATGTGAGTTAACAGCCTCACACATGGCACTTTACAAGGTGAAAAACATTAGCTATAGTCTCGCGTTTTACAGATACCTTATTACTCACTCTTCCCTGAGCAGTTCTTGTTTACAGGCTTTTGACTGCACTTTAAAAGGTTCCAAACTGGAACAACCAGACCATAACCTTGCCCAGAAAACAAGTAGTACAAATCAAATAAGCCTTCCTACAGAAACCACCAATCTCCATATTGTGGCAATTTCCAAAACACATTACCAAGGTATTTGTTTCTCTGGTACAGTCACACACAAGATAGACATGGTCTAACAATGAGTACTTAATCCCTGTTAAACCCTTCAAATAGTAATTGAGTCTAGTTCTATGTTAGTATCCTGAAGTATGTTATTAGTGAGATAACACTCATATGACACAAAGTTTATTGTGCCAGTCAAAGAAAACAGCAGTAACACCAGAGAGTTTTTTTAATGACATTTGAAAACTTCCAAGCTAAATGATTAAGCATAGAATCATAGAATGGTTTGGCTTTTTGGCTTGGAAAGGACCTTAAAGATCATCAAGTTCCAACCCCCCTGCCATGGGCAGGGACACCCTCCACTAGACCAGGTTGCTCAAAGCCTTACCCAGCCTGGCCTTAAGCATGATGAACAGCTTAGAAAAAAATAAAAACCTCAATTTCTATTATTTCTAATACACAACTTGCTACTTCACCCAAGTCTTTGCTGGCCCACAGGCAATATAGTTGACTTAGTAACGCATTGCACAGAGCGAGAGATGTAGGAAACATTAAGGCAAACTTCTTAACAAGAAACACAAAAAGAGAAATGTCATATTGAGACAGTACTAAAACATTCCCGTCCCCCTTTAAAAGAAGTATTTAGCTACACAGGTGACTCTAAGACTTCATTCAAAGTCTTGAAATGCCAGAATAGAAACCACACCAGCTCTCACTCTGTCCTTGATAATTCAACTTAAGCCTAAATAATTCATCTGAGGAAGCTGCTGAGAAGCCATAAAATCCAGTGCAGCAAAATTTAGAAATGATGTTTGTGTGTGCTTTTTGACTGAACACATTTAACAAAGGGTTGTTTTCAAGAGTAAAGACAGGAAGTAAAGGCTCCCTTAATCAGAATCCCCCCTCTGTACCTTAGAGGCTAGCATGTTAAAACAGTCAGACATTTCTAGTGAAGTCCTGACCTACCAGTCCTTCAGAGGAAGTGCCCTGCAACTGCATTAATCCCTACATTTGAATTTCATGTGCACAAAGGCAGGCTACATCAAGACTGTTGCTTGAGCTTCTTCTAGAAGCTCAAGTTTGAGTGAAAACATTACTGACACTGTTAGACTTGAAATATACTCCATGTAAGACAGAAAACTTCAAGCCATTCCTTGGAGGCTGAAGAACAACCATTCACCGATCCACATTCATTTGGCCTTTCCCCTAATCACAGGGCCAGGAATCTTTAACTAAAAACCTGAATGTTTGTTCCTGTAACAGATTCATAAATTTCAGCAGATAGTTCAACACAACTGCATTTTAAATTACATCCAAAGCCAAACTCTGAGTCAGTACCAGCTTTGGGGACTTGTGTGGCAGTCACAGAAGTGTCTACACAAAGGAAAGACACCTGATGGGCTGAGATGTGATCTTTAGAAATGGACTATACTGTTCTAGTGAAATCTAGGTGTCAAAATGTCCCTATCAGAGAAAGGGGGAAAAAAAATCCACCTAACATCTAGCTTCACTCCAATTTCCACTTTTCAACGTTACTAGGAAATCCTTTCACTTCTTGACTTAGCAGACACTTATCACACTGTCATGACGGCAGACCCTAGGTACTCTTTCATACCCATCAGCATTAAAAGCTCAGCCTGTTGTAACCCTGCTGTTATCTGCCTTGCCTCTTCCCTTTGCTTGACCAGAAACACAGAAAAATCCACCCAGGTTTGGCAGGCTGCCCCGTCCCCTGCACGGTGACACAGTCCCAGCCGGGGCGGTGCGGAGGCCTCTCCCCTCGCCACAGGCCCGCTGGAGCAGGCAGCGAAGGCCTCCCCCGACAGGGCAGCACCTGGGCCGGGGAGCAGGTGCAGCGTCGAGATCCACGAGACCTCAGTGCTGCTCTGCCCAGGCTCCTCCCAGAGGTACACGCGGGTTAAAAGACTTTCGAGGCAAACCCACGCAGCAGAACCG
>NW_010101043.1:0-17565 GCF_000699245.1 Pterocles gutturalis
AACTGTCGAATCCACTCCTACCCTCAGAGTGCTACCACTGTGTTTGGGAAAACCCTAGCTGTGCGCATCATTTTCTGAAACTGTAAGTGTATTTTAGAATCTTCTTGGCTTACTGCATGACACACAATACCATTGAACATTCTTTGACAAGTTACTGCTTTTCTGCTTTGAGGCAAATCTCAGGGAATGTAAATATACCTCCCTGCAGCTTAGGGTCTTTGGTTTTTTAGGGTTGATTTTGGCTGTTTTTGTTGCTGATTGCCATTAAAGCTAAACTTTTTTAGTAAGAAATTAATTATGACAGATGGAGTTCCTGCTGCCAGATTAATCCCTGCATAAGATAAGCCTTAGCCCAAATGTGTAAAATACTGCTTGCACAATGACTGTGGTACTTGTGCCCTACTTGTGTTTGTTTACAGAGTGTGTTAGATGTTGCATGTGAAACTTTTCTCTGTAGTTAAAGAAAACAAAGGTTATGAATTAACAATGAGCATTTAAAATTTGCAGACTTGAAGTTAAGAGCATTAAAAAGAGGGGAAGAACTTTGTTTAAGGTCCGCTGCATACACATACCTTCCATATGAGGGTGTTCCTTGTGATTTTAATAATCCCTATAATGACTTCTTTTAGCAGAGCCTTCAGACCACATATTCATTCGTTTAGAATATGAACAGATTTTTAAAAATATCATCTGTGCTGCTTCTTTAAACAAGTACCTTTTCAGTTAAAAGTACAGAAGCTGGGGGTTTTCTTGCTTGGGCATTCATCTCTGTGAAGTCCGGCGAAGTTAAAATAGACTGCTTTGAAGGCATTTGTCAAATGTAGTTATTTCATGTTGCCACTAGGAGGTACTTTCAGTAATAGAAAAGGTATTTCACCATTTTCAGACTGTAGTCTCATTTCTTCAGATAGCTTAGAAAGAAATATCTTTTCACATTTTACTTGGAGTGGATCCAAAGTACTTGTAACAGTAGAAAAGTTGATGTTCATGGTTACATTTCACAGCTGATTTGTGCAGTTATGTTTCAAATGTGAGATAACAATTTAACTTCCATTTTTATTTTTCATCAGCAGATTTGAGATGTGTGTCAGGTTTGAACATTTTTAGATAACAGCTGATTTAATTACTGAATGTAATTTAAGATATAACCCATATGTGGAAATAGTTTCATATTCTGCACATTTTGCTTACTGAGTATCGTCTGAGTGCTCACTGACTTGTAGTACATTTTTTATAGAGGTTAAATAGGTTGAGTATGTTTAAGACATCCCTGTAGCAAACTTGGGAGCTTGCTGGTTTTTAACAATTTATAATTTTGGAAATTTTGCTGCTAGATACATAGTTACGTTTCAGTTACCTTAAATGAAAAGCCTGGACTCTGTATATTAAAAAAACAAAAACAAAAACAAAAAACACAAAACAACAACAACAACAAGATTTTGTTTAGGTTAGGTAGTTTCTGGTTTTTTTCTAAGAATATAGAAAGACTCTTTTGATCTGAATTAGCAAAATAATGTGGTTGATAAAGAGGATTTGTTTGATAAAGTGTCTTGCATAGAATTATTCTGGTTTTTTTTCATGGACCATAATTTATTCCATGGCATTTCTGTGCAGTATTAAATCACTTACTAAAATTGGTTGCTCTATATCATTACCTTAGTTTTATGAAATATTTTAAAGTTCATTGTTCAAAAAATTAAAATACCACTAAGACCAGAGGCTTCCATTGCAAGAGTGTTAAATAAATTGAGTTATAGTGTATTTTGGTTAATCTTTGATTCTGCATTGTAAACCTCTAACTCAAGGATTTTTTTCCCCCTTTTTTCTTCTTTTTGGCATGTGTTTCTTTTGTGAGGTCCATCATTCTGTAAAGTTTGGGGTGGGGAGAATTGTCTGAAGAGGGGGATTGATTTTGTAAAGCAATTTAAATGCTTTATCTTGTGTCTCCCCCCTGCCCACTGTATGGCAGGCAGCTGTTATTCAAGATGAGTATATAATTTCTGAGTACCAATGTAAATTAATATTAATATCATGAAGAGCCTGCAGCATGAGGCAGTTCTAAGTGCTTTCGCAACAGTTTGCAATCACTAGGCTATCAGATATTTCTTAGTTTGAAAAAGGTGGCTAAAACTGGTGTGAGGATGTTTGTATTTGTAAGTAAGCAGCACAGTCTAAAGTTTCAGTAGCTGCTTTCAGATTTGTTTAGATTAAACCTGACACATCTAAGTTGTGAGCATCAGTGTAAAATGTTTGATATGTCTTGTGATTCAGGCCTCCTGTTTGTTCTTCATAATAGTTACCATTAGTGTGTGTGATGCATGTAGTAGTAAGTCGCCTTTCCATCGCAAGAACACCTGTTATTTAATTAGATAAGAGGCTGCTACTGTTGGAAGTAAAAGGCTATCTGCCAGCCTGGTGAGTATTGCATTTCTTCAGTAAGCAGGTCTGCAAGCTCAGTTCACCTTGGTTTGGATTAATGATTACAAGACTGTAAGAATTATGCTTATTTGTGGTGTTATTGTTGCCACAGTAGTAGCAGATAAAGAATCAGTTTGTTGCAATGGATTGATATGTCCAAATGTCAATCAATTAAACTATTTAGTGACAAGAGACCGGTTTTCTGGTGTTTGTGGAACACAAAGTATGTGAAGTATGTGCTCCACTGCCTTCTTGAAAAAATGTGGTAGTATGGACATATATTTGTGCAGGTGTCACAGGAAAACGTGTTGTCTGGATGTGCAATTGTAACATTGGTATGTGTATATTTGCACAGAAGGAGGAGAAAATGGAGGTGAAAGTTCCTTCTGTCATTTTGTTTTTCCAGGAAAAAGTAGCATAGTTTTAAGGAGGTTGTTTTTTGTGGACTGTTCAAGTTTGAGAACACTAGAAAACTTGAATCTAAATTCTTTAGATCTGAAAAAGCAGGAATAATGATGAATAAGATTCTTCTCTTACCTTTTGCACTGGTGTTGCTTCAAAAGAAGTAACCTCATGGTTTGCACTGCTGTAAATGAGGGGTAGCTCTGTTTTTGTCTTAAACCCCCCCCCCCCCCCCAAAAAAAAAAAAAAAAAAACCAAAACAGAAAAAACCCATGCCCCCCACCCCTTGTTTGTTGCAAGTAATTTTTTAAGTGAAAAAAATTATTTTGTGTTTTTATTTTAGTGCAGTTTCTTTTCACTTTTTAAAGTAATTGTGCTAATCAAAGCCAAAAAGAAAAGCAGGAAATTAATCTAAGCAGGGACTAATTTAGAACAGCTAACAGTCTGTGAGCCCTGGCATTAGCATACAGATTCCTGCTTGATTTGGAGTCTCTGTAAGTTCTTATCTAACTATTCTCCTGTCTCTGTTTGTTCCATGCTAAGCAGATGGCCCAGAAATTAGCCAAAAGCAGGAAGAAGGTGCAGTACAAACTCCATCAGCTTGATGTTATACCTGTTCTTTTGTTTTCTGGGAAGGTTTTTTGCCTTTTTATTTTGTTTTTTATTTTCTGCATCCAGCAAGGTTTTTTTAAGATTTATTTCTGAGACACCATGCAAGTTGACATTTTTCAGAAATCTGTTGCCTGATTGGCTTTTTTTTTTTTTTTTGCTTTATCATTAGCCATTTCATGTTAGAAATAGAATGAAGATTGGATTAATCAAATGGTTACACACAGTACCTAAAATGCAAACTAAAGAAACAGGACTGACGTGGCAAAGGTTTTAACTCTGTAAGATGACAGATTAAGTCTTTTTTTTAACTTTATCTTCCTATAAGAGTGCTTTGTTTGATTTGCAGATGTGTCAAATTGCTGGATGCAAAAAAGAAAAGAGTTTATGTATATACACACAATAATATGCTGAGGTTGACTCATCTTAGTAATAAGTTTCATTTATGGATTTTTAAAGTATCTTTTAACTAATCTAATTTTTTAAAAATTACAAGCATTAGCTTTCTGTTAACAAAATATGACTTCTGAAGGGGGTTAGTGCTTGAATAGTAGCATGTTGTCTGACTGCGAAGGTCTTCTTACTAGAACTGCATTATGAATTGCTTAAACTGTACCCACCAGTGGTAAAGGTCTTTCCATTGTTCTTGGCAGTCTCTGTTAGCCCATATAGAAATTCCTCAGGCAAGAGATGCTGTTAGGCCTTTCAATGGCTTGTTTGAAAAAACCTTACTTAAAGGGGGATTCATAGTGTGGAGAAAACAGGTGTATCATTTTGATTTTCATGAAATCTATACATAGTTCATGTTGCAGTCAGGTACGATTTTACTGAATCAAGAAAAATGTCAGGGAAGCTTTTAAGGGGTTACCAATTTTTCAAATAATATCCAATTCACTTCCACAAATATGTATATAGTTTCCATATCTTTGTGTTTAGCTTCTGCAATCTAATACCCTATCTTGCGTTGCTGTTCTGGTGACTGTGTCTTAGTGCACCCCTGTTTGTGAGCTAACATCATTAGTAAGTATGCTACCTAATCTGTTTGTTTGACTCTAACACATTTATTTGCAGGCTCCAGAAGGTGAATCCCAACCCATGACTGAAGTGGACCTCTTCATTTCTACACAGAGAATAAAAGTACTGAATGCAGACACACAGGTATAGACAAAGATGCCTTTGTCAGTATTGTGGTAGTAAGCTACTGAAATAGACTTTAATTTACCTGCCAAAATTTGTCCTTCAAAAAGTGCTGGCTCTTATATTTCCCACTAGGATTTCCTAGTGTCCACGCTCAGGAGCCGTGTCATACATGCAATTACTCTGGTGTGTCCGACTGTAGAAATTATTAGAATTTGTGGGTAAGCTAATTGCAGTCAGGTCATGTCTTATGAGGCATGATGCATCAAGTTTTGATTGTGCCCAGAGTAGCCCAGAATGTTTGTCTGTGATAATTTGAAGTTCATAGTCCTTTGCGCATACATGCCCAACATAGTCATGTTCTGATGCTGAGGTCTTTATGTGCTTTTCCACAGAAAACACAATTTTAATTTGTAAAGCTTGATCTTTGCTTTACTTTTGGAAAGTGAAGCTCTTCTTTTCTATTGGCATCTCCCTTCATGCATGACAGGTATTACAGACTTCACTTAGGAAACATCTTACATTGACATTTGTTTCTTTTGGTAATACTAGGTGTGCAATAAAAACTTTGTTGAAACAGCTGCTTATGTTGGTTTTTGTATTCCCCAGGAAACCATGATGGATCATCCCTTGCGGACCATTTCTTACATTGCAGATATAGGAAATATAGTTGTTTTGATGGCTCGCAGGCGAATGCCACGGTCTAACTCCCAGGATAATGTGGAAGCATCTCACCCTTCCCAAGATGGAAAGAGGCAATACAAAATGATTTGCCATGTCTTTGAGTCTGAGGATGTAAGGAATTACTCTGTCTTGTAATATTCTAGGTGTGGAAATGTAAGCACATTTGGGTAGGCCTGAAGTCCATTGCAAGTGTTCCTGTCTGTTCATTAACTGCAACCAAATATTTCATCTAAGCAGAGGAACTTGCCTTCTGTTTGCATGTTTGGATCTGACATTTTACTCACAAAATTGGTGTTTATAGAAATGCTTCCCTTTGAAGCTCCTTCAATGCCATACAGTAACAATGAGAGGAGAGTCCAGTTGCCACAGCTTACAAATACCAACTCAGATTCTGCATGTGGGAGTGAAAGTCTATCAGATTCTTATTTTCCTAGGGAAATTCTAATCCAAATTATTGCGTCAAGAATCATTGATATATACTAGAAAGGTGGTTTTTTTGGGTTGTTTTCTTTTTTTGAGGAGGACCCTTGTGTTGGGAAGTAGAATCATAGAATGGCTTGGGTTGGAAAGGACCTTAAAGATCATGGGCAAGGACACCCTCCACTAGACCAGGTTGCTCAAAGCCTCATCCAGCCTGGCCTTGAACACCTCCAGGGATGAGGCATCCACAGCTTCCCTGGGCAACCTGTTCCAGTGCCTCACAACCCTCACAGTAAAAAACTTCCTCCTAATATCTAATCTAAATCTACCCTCTTTCAGCTTATACCCATTACCTCTTGTCCTCTCGCTACACTCCCTGATGAAGAGTCCCTCCCCATCTCTCCTGTAGGCACTCTTGAAGTACTGAAAGGCTGCAGTAGGGTCTCCCCAGATCCTTCTCTTCACTACGCTGAACAACCCCAACTCTCTCAGCCTGTCCTCATATGGAAGGTGCTTCAGCCCTGTGGCTGGAGGTGGCTTTAGGTGTAGACAAGGCTACAGGAAGCTGCCGGTGCAAGAGGGTGCACACAAAGGACAGGCTGCGAAGGAAAGGGGCAGGGAACTGGCAGATTCATGGGAGCTGGAGGGAGGGAAACAAGAAAGGTAGGGGAGAGAGGCTGAAGGAGGCAGAATGATGGAGAAGAAGACGTGTATGACCATTTCCAGTAGCTTCAAGGCCTGGATCTTGTCACTAGGTGCTGCCTTTTTCCTGTTTTACCTGAGACTGAGGTAGGAGCAACTAATATGGACGTGATAGTTTTAAAGGAGGGTAAGAAAAAGAGCAAATATCCTCTTAGATGTAGTTGTGTATTTTCTCGTAGATATTTTCATTTTCACTGCTGGCTTGTTGTTGCGTCTGTTAGAAGGGAGAGCCATCTGGGAGCTGCACACATGGGAAGAATTGTAGGTGCGAGCTGCAGTCACTGCAATGGGGATACCTTTACATTTATATTAGCAGTTCTTATGTGTGAAAGGATGGCTTTATTTGTATTGCTCATTAAGAATTGCTTAGCAAGCTGGAATCATGGCACAGGTTAATGTATTGACATTTTATGGGTCTTTTAAAATAATTTTTAAGGCACAAGTATTTTTTAAAATGGATTGCAGTAATTTTACTTGATGATCCATTTTACACTGTGATTGTAATGGAAAATGTCAATGGACAAGACCATCAGAATGTTTCACTTTTTTCTTTTCTCTGCAAACTGCTACAGGCACAGCTGATTGCACAGTCCATAGGTCAAGCATTTAGTGTGGCCTACCAGGAATTTCTGAGGGCAAACGGAATCAACCCAGAAGACCTTAGCCAGAAGGAATATAGTGACTTGCTCAATACCCAGGACATGTACAATGATGACCTGATTCACTTCTCCAAATCTGAAAACTGCAAAGATGTATGTCTCATTTTTTTACATAACAGCATTAAGCTGCTCTATACCAGCTGCAGGCCCATGCTGGCAGAAATGAGAAAACCATTAATGCTTCCTATAGATGACCTCAGTGAGCCTAGAATATCCTCCCAAGTAGGACAACCTGTCATCATTCTGTTTCAAAGGCAAACGATTAACCCAAAACTTATCAACAGTGAAGTAATTTACCATCTGTTTGTGTTCTTTTTAACAAACAATTTTCAAACAAGTTTGACATTGTATATTAATGAAAATAATTTTAAAAATATTAACAGAGTTAATTTAAGAGGTTACAGTGAACAATACAAAATTTGTAGAGGTGCAAGTGTTTGTTAAAGTGGTTCATTCCAAAATTTTAAAGGATTGTATTTGCTGAAAGGATTTGCAGCTTGGTTAATAAAGATGAACCAGTGCACCACTGCAACACACAAGTTGTGGTTTTCCAATCTGCAGTCATAAATTCTTGCAATCTCTTCCTGTTTAGCCTTATTGACTGAAGCCCATGGCACCAGGGCTTCTTCTACTCAAGTTTCCTCTGGTCATATGCAGAAATAAGTTGTGAGGGGTGTTCCACACTAAGCAAAATCTATATCATGTAGTGTTGATTTTTTCATATTTGAATATAAATGAAATGTAGTAAAATATGTACCTTGTTTTGTTTTGCCTTTGAATGAGAAATGCATGTTGCAAATAATGAGGGGTATGTGTTTATTGGTTATATGAATGTTTGGAAGGAGGGATGTTAGTCAGTTCCATAAGGTGTAAAGAAATATTTTTTTTAAACACTTTTTCTTATGATTCAGGTTTACATTGAAAAGCAAAAAGGAGAAATCCTGGGTGTAGTGATTGTGGAGTCTGGCTGGGGATCCATTTTGCCTACAGTTATCATAGCCAACATGATGCATGGAGGACCGGCAGAGAAGTCTGGGAAGCTGAACATAGGGGACCAGATCATGTCAATCAATGGGACCAGTTTGGTTGGTTTACCACTGTCAACATGTCAGAGCATTATAAAGGTACAGAGAATGTTTCTGGAAGTTACACATTTTAAAAGGGTTACATAATAGGAGAGCAGAAAGTATAGAAATCTTAAGGAAATTCTTACCAAATGTTTGTATAGCACTTTCCATTTCATAGTCTTTAAAACTGCAATGGGAATTATGCTACACCAATTTTCTGACTCCCAGAAAGTGAGCTATGCCATTTACTTGTATAGACAAGGACTGTGCAGAACTTCACAAGAGAGTATTTTGTTCGGGAGGAAGATATTACCGGACACACATCTGAAGACACTTAAAATTTTACTTGGCAAATGGAGGCACAGGTACCTAACATTGTCCTAGGACATATTAGCTGTTAAAATACCTCCTAGTATCTGTCTGAAATAGAGATGATGCTTTTTTTGTTTGTTTATACCTATTTTTACAACTTTTAAACTTTGAATTAAAGACATGCTTATCCTTTGTAGAAACTTTGCCTGTGTTATTTGAAAGTGCAGTGCTTCTCTTCACCTGGCTAAATGGGATATTTTAATTAGAAGAACCTTCTTCTGGTTGTCAGAAAAGTATGTGACTATAAAAAGCATGTGGGTCAACTGGAACTGAACAATGTCTTCGGTAGCTGTAGCATAATTGGGAATAGGTATTTAAACATCAGAGTTTAAAGAGCCAGAAAGGTGCATCACTAGGGAACATTTGAGATGAGCCTATATAGACTTTGTTATTTATTGAAATAGCCCCACAGAGCTCTTGCAGATCATAACATGTAGACCCGTAATGTAATTCTCGTGGCGTAGGATACAGAAATCCTTCTCCGATTTCTAGGAATATGCCTGTTAAACTTACATATTTAAGCAACTTTCTGGTAACAAGTTTATTATGTAATAGATTGTTTTGCATTTTGTACTTTTTCAAATTGCAAAGTAAATTTACAAAGTAAATTTTTATTTTTTTGTCCAGGGATTAGTTTCTCAATACTTGAACTAAGATGTTCGCTGTAAAGGCTTCCCATTCTGGTTTCCAAAATGTTTGTGGTGATTACTGATGAGTAATAGATGCATAAGTCACTGAACCAGCCATTGTAGAGTCATTGAGTAGAAATGATAGTCTGAAAGCGTAGCATGATGAAAACATGGCAAAACCAGTCTTACATTTGTGAAGGAACAAAAAAAAAATCATATTAAGTATCTTTGTGCCAGCTTCAGTGGAACAAAACTCGCTGCAAATTTTGGCTTTTTATGTTAGCCATACTTGTTTCCTATTGCACCTCAGTTTTATTTCTAAAATTGTGATGAGTTACACTTCTCTGATTCAGGGGCCTTTCAGGTGAAGTTCTGTTGTCCTCATCTGTACTTTCTCAAAGCAGAAGCAACCAGCTTTGCTCCTGCAGCTTCAGCAGACCTTTCTCTTCCTCACTGATACCTACTGCTGTTGCCATAGGAACTACTAGTCATTTTTTTGTCTTTCTAAAGAGAAGATAGTCTGTATGTTTGCAGGTCTTCATAACCATACATCTGGGAGTTGTTCATACAGCGTTTCTGGTAACAAGTACGTATACCACTGAATGATCTGATCACACATTTAAATGTGGCAGAAATATCTCAGGATTTCAGATTTCTTTGGCATACTGTAAAGACTCCTATGAGAAGATGAGAATATTATGTAGATAAGAATAATATCTTGAAAGCACTTCAAATAAGATAATTTCTCTATTGTAGATGTGATCTCTATTACTAACTGACCATAAACCAATTGCAAACTGACAGCTCAAAAGAAGCTTTCCATATGTACTGGTCATTCCCTAATTGTATTGTGCTGCTTGTGTCTTTTTCAGAAGCATCTGGTGGTGGCTATTATCAGAAGCATACTCAGGGACTAGATAAGCAAATAAGTTGATCAAATGATGCAATTGTTTTGTTTCTGATCAGCACATGTTACCAATCTGCCTAACACTGGAAATTAGCCACTTTTGAAATATATACACTTTCTGTAAAATTCAAATATTATTTATTGGGGACCACATTACTTTTTTTTTCAAAGAATACATATAAATAACTTGCACATTTGTCAGGGAAGTAAGAGTGCAACATTACCAACTCTGTTGAGGCCACGTAACCTGAGTGTACTCAGGGGGCTGAAGTTAGACACCTGAATTCCTCATAGAATTAGGAATAGGGCACCTCCAGTTCCCTGCATGACTCCTGCCCTTCTGGATTTAGAAGACTGAGGCAGAAGCCCCTCAGACTTTGTGGGTAAACATTTTACCCACAGCTTAGTACAGGCTGATTAGCCCATCTTCTGCTGTGTGTGTTGTTGTAAAGACCTGTATGTAGAAGAGCATGTCTGGTGTGCTGCTAACTCCTCATCAGAGTGGAGGAGTCCATAGTCATGGAAGAAATTACATTTGGACTTCCTTTCTGCTGAAAGTGGAGTAGAGGCAGTTCCCACGTCCACGTGCTTTGTCATTTTCTGTTCACACACCCATTCTGTTGGAGGCACTTTCAATAATGAGCCAAGCTGAGCTCAGCACTGTGTGGAAGTGAGGGCAGCTGTTCTGATGTGATGATTGCATCCAGTTTAAGGCACTGACAAGAAAATAGACTCCAAGATAGTTCACCCTAGCAGGATGCTAGTCTAGTTATTCAAGTCGCTGCTGTATCTGGAGTTTAGCTCAACAGAATCAGCAGCAGTAAACTGGATGTAGAGGCTTCAGTGTATTGCCTTAGCTGTAGTAAGAGTTATTTTTCAGAATTAACCTTTTGGAATCAGTATCAGGTACCTGTTAGTTGCAGATTTCAATTTTACGTATAAAAGGAATTCAGAAGTAGGTGCTGGAGTTGGTATGTCTTGTATTAAGTAAGGTGGAAATTGTATTTTTTATAAACATGCCTTTCTTGATGTGGATTTTATTTATGTATTTATTTATGTCTAATCCTTTGTGTAAATGAAGTATTCCAGAAAAATATCTTAACACTCTCCAAGAGCTCTGAATACCTGAAGGTGTACAAGGGGTCAGATTGCAGTTATCTACGTTTTTACATTTGAGTTTTCATGGAGCCGTACAATCACTGAGTCTCTGAGACTAGCAGTCACTGCTGAAGCTTGTCTAAACTAACACTGCGGTTCAAAGTGGAGCAGGCTGGTTAGGGCCAAGCCTACTGGAGTTTAAATAACTCCAAGGCTGGATGCTCTACCACCTCTCTGTGTAATCTGTTCCAGTGTTTTACCACCATGTCAGTAAAAACAAATTTTCCTCCTTCAATTTTGTTCTGGTTCAGCTTGTTTAGAAGGAAGGAGGAAAGGAAATTAGGAGCACTGTTCATACAAGCGTGGTATGAGCAGGACCTGCCATTTTCTTGACAGAATTGAATGTATCCTGTTAGGGAAGCCGCTTATTTATAATGATCTCAGTTACTTGTTTAATATTTTATTTCCCATCCACAGCCATTGACCTTTTTTTTTAATCCAAAACATAGCCTCACACTAGCTACTCTATAGAAAGTTAACTCTGTCTCAGCTGAAACAAGCTGCATGGGCCTGTTCAATATTCTTTTTATGCATGATTTGTGTTATCAAATGAAGAAATTTTGCCAACAGGAAGATAGTTTTCTTAAAACATCTCTGGCAGCTTCTTGGCAAGAAAATATCAATATTTTATCACTCATTTCATTGAAAATTGTGACACCTGTGTGTCGCATTCAGTGATCAGATTCTGTTCAATGCATATGAAGAGCTGTTTATTCAGGGCTGTTCCCATGTCAAGATTTTAACACTTTTTTTCCCCCCTACAGTGCTTATGTTAAATGTTTTGCTCTGTCTTTGCCTTCATTTTTCATGGTGATTTTTTTTTTTTTTTACAGGGTTTGAAAAACCAGGCCCGGGTTAAACTGAACATAGTTAGGTGTCCTCCGGTAACCACAGTCTTGATCAGGAGACCGGACCTCAGATATCAGTTGGGCTTCAGTGTGCAGAATGGGATTGTAAGTAGCTTCTACACTCTCTGGTTAAGCTTTGATATACATGAAACTTCTTATCCATTTATGGGTAGCTTTCAGTGTGGGAGGAGGGAAGCTGACAGTTTTTCCCTTATAGCAAGCAGGACTTAAAATGTGTTAAGTCTAAGATATAAAATCTGAGTTAATAGTTGTTTTTTTTTCTTTGATTCTACTTACTTCATGACTTTAGAGTCAACCAAAAGAACAGAAAAGCTGTTTTAGGTTTGAGAAGCAAAAATGGGTAGTAGAGGCTGTTTTCAGTCTGCATCGTTCACATCTCTAACTAAGCCATTGCATGATCTCGAAAGAAAAGGGCTGTCCTTGGTCCTCTTTTGTTGTAAGGCATCTGCATCATGAACATTATTAAACTCTCGTCCTTGATACACTCTTAAATTTCCAAACCACAGCACTTGTGACATACAACACAAGTAGCCTTTTCTAACAGTTTCTTCTGCTCTTGGAAGAGAATATCCAGTAGTTACTTGTCACTCACAAATTTTACTTTGATTCAGTGATGAATTACTTTTTAGAATTTATTGCAAGACTGTTTAAATGCTGATTTACAGTTTACAGGCAAAAACGAGTAGTCTAAAGCCTCTGTTCGTTATCCAGGCCCTGGTGAATTTGTCGTTTCCCTTCCAGATCTGTAGTCTTATGAGAGGAGGCATAGCAGAACGAGGTGGTGTGCGTGTTGGCCATCGGATCATTGAGATCAATGGACAGAGTGTAGTAGCAACACCCCATGAGAAAATTGTTCACATACTCTCAAATGCTGTTGGTGAGGTAAGAGCAGGCAATGTGTCTGGGCAATATAACATAGTTCATTGCTGTTGGTGGTAACAATCAGTGGAAACCAGTAACAAGTGGTGTTCCTCAAGGAACCATACTGGGACCAATACTTTTTAATATCTTCATCAATGATGTAGACAGTGGGATTGAGTGCACCTTCAGCAGGTTTATGGATGACACCAAGCTCAGTGGTGCAGTTGATAAGCTCAAAGAAAGGGATGCCATTGACAGGCTTGAAACAAGGGCCCATGTGACCATCATGAGGTTCAACAAGGTGCAAGGTCTTGCACCTGGGTCTGGGTAATCTCCAACATCAGTGCAGACTTGGGGATGGAGGGATTGAGAGCAGCCCAGTGGAGAAGGACTTGGGGATACTCGTGGATGAAAAATTAGAAATGACCCAGTAACATGCACTCGCAGCCCAGAAAGCCAACTATATCCTGGGCTGCATCAAAAGAGGCGTGACCAGCAGGTCGAGGGAGGTGTTTCTGCCCCTCTACTCTGTCTCATGAGACCCCACCTGGACCACTGCGTTCAGCTGTGGAGTCCTCAGCACAGGAAAGACATGGACCTGTTGGAGGGGGTCCAGAGGAGGTGCCACAGAAGGGCCACAAAACAGAGGGCTGAAACACCTCTCCTGTGAAGAAGGCCTAAGAGAGGCAGAGTTGTTCAGCCCAAAGAAGAGAAGGCTTCAGGGACACGTCACTGCAGCCTTTCAATATCTAAAGGATGCTTCCAAGAAAGATGGAGCAAGACTTTTTACCAGGGTCTGTAGTGACAGGACAAGGGGCAATAGTTTTAAACTGAAAGAGGGTAGATTTAGGTTGGGCATAAGGAAGCAATTTTTTATTATAAGGGTGATAAGACACTGGAACAGGTTGTCAGAGAAGTGGATGCTCCATCCCTGGAAATGTTCAAGGTCAGTTTGGACAGGGCTTTGAGCAACCTGATCTGGTGAAAGATGTCCCTGCCTGTGGCAGGGGAGTTGGACTAGGTGACCTTTAAAGGTCCCTTCCAACTCAGACTGTTCCGTAATTCTGTGACTCTATTAGCATTTTGCTGTTGAAATCTAAAACATGGAAGTGAGAGCAACCCAGCACACCATTTCCTTTACTATTTACCTGTAGTTCCCCTGTATTTTAGAAGAACCCTAACCTGAAAATGTTTAGATGCTTCATTGATTCTAAATATACTGTTTCATAAAAATCACCACCTGCAATACTTTAATAAGGGAATGAAAGCTCTCGGATTTTACCTCTCCCTTCTGTCCTGTGTGACCTTAGTTAGTTCCTTCACCAATGCTCTGTTGTCATATGCATGTTAGGAACATTAACTTGTCGTATTTCCTCTAGATTCATATGAAGACTATGCCAGCTGCCATGTACAGACTGTTGACTGCGCAAGAGCAACCAGTTTACATCTAAAGCCGACACCTCAGTCACAATGTGCATGGAAGATATTTTTCCTCATTAGTGCTTGTCTCTCTTGTGCTGCATTTCTATGTCTGCAGAGACATTTCTTTCTCTCTCTCTCTCTCTCTCTCTCTCTCTCTCTCTTCTTCACAGACACAAACACACTGTGTCTTTCTCCTCCCTTCCTTTTTCCTCTTCTTCCCACCACTTTCCTGTATTTTGAGATGGGGCAAAATATACATGTGGGACTATTTTTGTTGTATTTTTTTACCAAGTAGTAAAAATGCAGTTCCACATGCAAAACAGGAAAATAACAGCAGCATTGTTTGCAGCAAGAGTCACCAATAAGATTAACTCTGCTTCATGCTACATTATCGGTTTTATTTTTGTGGCTATAATTTGACAAACTGAGTAAATTAAATGTTGCTGAATGAAAGATGTCTTTACCGAACAGATAAAAGCTTAGGGTGCAAAGTGTTCTCTTGCATATCCTGCATTCCACTTTGTTTTTCTTGCCCTATTTTCCCATGGGCACTGATATCAGTATTAAAGGTTTATGTCTGTAGGGAAAACAAAAGGATAGTTTTGCCCTCAGGAAGAACTACATGTTTATGAAGACTCAGTCAATGCTGCTGTTGTAATACAGGCTGTCCAAATACACACCTTTTAATTCCCCTCTGTCATGAGTTCTTTATCATAGTAGGACCCCAAAAGGTACTCTGTGAGTTGCTGAAACATGTTACATTTACATTACTTACACTAAGTAATTTGGGAGGCGTTTTTACAGCTGCCTCCCCCTTTCTGTCCCCAGTTTTCTAACTCTTAATTTTCTTCTACTTTGTTTTTAAATGCAACATGTCTTTTATAGTCCCTTGCCTATTTTAGAGGTTAAAGGATTGGGGGAGAATCTTTAAATACATACCAGAGAATTAGTAAGGGGATTTGCTGAATAGCTACACTTTTTCTAGGCTCTTAATTCTGAATTTGGTGTACACAGCCATGTGTGCCAGTGTATATAGACATTTTTTAAATGTGCTTGCTATTTATGAAGTTTCAATATAAGAGATCTACAGACTATTCTAAGTAATTTTGTTCTCTGAGCCAGTTTTAACATATACTTTTGTCCAAAGACCTGTCTAGTTTTATTGACTTTCTCTTTTAGTTTATGATATAGGTAACAGTGGAAGGGATGAGGTGGGAATAAACTTGTTTATTTTGTTATATAATTTAACTTGTGACTTTTTTTCCATATGTATGGCACTTAAAGGAGATATGTGTGTACTATATGCACTTGTATGAAGATGATAAACTGTAGGGATGTATGAAATCTAGGATTTGATTGGCCTCTAACTTGCATGCTAGAGACAAAAGGGGAAAAAGGGGTTGGGTTTTTTTTTAAGGGAGGGGGGTGAAGAAGCAGTGGCTTGTCTTCCTAGTGAGGGGAAAATTCTCCATTCTCTGTAGTTACTTTTTACCAGGAATGTGTACTGCTGTTTATGCTGAAATTGAACCATGCATTTAGTCCAGACTAATATGTTGATTTCTTTTAAAGAAACAGCTTGTGCTATGTTTTACTGTGATAGAAAGGCTCAGTGAGGTGAAAACAAGAGCAGGCTGCACACAGCCACACATTGCTTCTGCTTTGCAGATGTGCTGTTGGTCATAGTTGCTTTTTTCTCAACTTTTGTGGGGTGGACTGTGCAATGAAAGTGTTTGCAGTCCAGTAATGATACCTAGACATCACTACAGAGATCCATGAAAGTGCATGTGTGTGTGTGTACGTGCATACGCACACGTGGTGCGAACACTGCTGAGTGCTGTTGAACGCTCTTGCCAGAGGTCCATTTTTGGCTTTGAGAAGTCATGGATATCCATGGGCTGATCACAGGTAGAGAATAAACTTTGTATTTCAGTGGGCAGTAAATATTTACAGGAGGTAATGAAGTGCTGCATAAACTATTGTAGTAAGTAAATATGTTTGAGTGTCGAGATTAATGTATGATGACTTGATTTTACTGCAGTTCTTGTTGTTACATAGTTTAATCCCAATCTCCAGAATAGCAGATTGCACAAGAGAGCGGTGTTAGTATTCCAGATTAGTACTTACCTCTGCTACCTGACTGATGCAAATAGATAGTGAATGAATTGTGAGTATATTGTTTAACTGTAGAGAGCTGTTTTATGATAATTTGAACTTTTTTCCAGAACTTTCCATATATATAGTAATATATGTAAATATAATATATAACCATGTACAATTAAGAAGATTGTATACAGTGCAGCCTTTCCGTAAATTGCCTGAGGAAACTCAGTGAACTCTTGAAGACACGGTTGTCATGCTGCTGGTTCCTGCCATTCCACCCTCAGCTTCACTTGTTTCTGTGGTTCTCTCCAGCTCATGTGGTGGGTCTTTAACTCACTTCAATGATGAAGACCTGAACATGCAAATATATTTAGAAACTAAACAACTGTTTCTTTGAAAATCTTGCAGCCGAGATTCAGTGAAGTTACTGGCACCTGAGTGCTTGGTAAAAAGGTGCTTAACAGTAAGCAAGTGAATGCTTGCAGTATCAGAGTCTAGCAAAAATTCTCAGTTTTTCCAATTACAGTGTGTGTGTAAGATTTCTAAACTGGGAAGTCCATAGTGTGTGCACACTTCTGATAACAGTCTTGTAAACAATCCCATTTTACTTTGTAACGGGAAGGAGTTTCGAGAAAAAGGAGCTCAAAAGGGAAAGCTGGCAGTTCACTAGACTGTTGCAGCAGTTTGTTAGATTACACATGTCAGTTTTTAACAGATTCAGAGGAACACACTGCTAGTTTACATTCCTTCTTCAGTGATAGACCTGAATTATTTTTCATCCTTGCTTCTTCGTACAGTCTAATTAACTCTTAAGTGTTTACATTAAGGATGAAACATCCCTTATTTTTTTTTTTATTGGCAAGTTTCACACATTTGTTTTGTTTGAATTTGAGACTCAATGGGGATTTCCAGGTTTGCTTGCTTTCCTTGTTTTCTAAATGAAATGTATTTCTGAAGACAGCAATGTGGTTGAGATCTCTTGTACATACTTAGCGCAGTACCTAGACTTATGAAGTTGTACTATTGTTCTGTAAAGAGGGTGAATAGAAATTATTGTAAAGCGTTGGGAAAAGTATAGTATTGTATTTGTAACAATATTGTTCTTTGTAAACATTTAATGATCTCTATATATAAATATAAATATATATA
>NW_010101044.1:0-31345 GCF_000699245.1 Pterocles gutturalis
GAAGGCCCAGGGAGCCCCCGGGAGGTGGTGTGAGCCGAGCTGCGGTACCCGGCCGGCCTCGGAGAAACCGCCTGTGGAGGCCTGGCTGGGAACGGGGCCGGGCGGGGTTTCACCAGGGCCCCTGTGGGCGCGGTGTCCGGGTGGTGCACTGAGGGGGGATCCCCGGGGTGTGCTGAGAACGCTCTGTGGCCAAGGCGGTGGGTGAGGAGTGTGGCTGATGGAAGGTGTGAGACCATCTGCTGCCGTTTTCCTCTTTATGCTGCAGAGAACAGGAGTCCGCTGAGATCTCAAGGGCAAAAAGGTTCAAGTACACCCACAAGAGCACAGTGTAGTCCCAGTGAACCCTGTGGTACAGTTAATTCCTTACTGGGGTGCTTGGTTTTTTAATTAATTAATTAGGTAATGTCATTCACAAAGCTTGGGATGACAATCCCACAAACCAGATTCATTAACAAGTCACTGGTGGGTACACGGGGTTTGGGTTTAAGGCTTCTCCCGGGGTGTAGCTCTTTGCTATTAAACTGTTCATAATCACTGCTTTTCCGTGGGATTCTGCATAAAGGTCTAAAATTACTTTGTCTAGATTTTTGAATTATTAATTTTTAGATTATTCATCCCAGTGCTTTTGTGCTGTATGTCCTTCATCTGATGTTACAGAGGGACAGACGGGGCGTCCAGCTCGGCTGCAGGTTTGTGTGGGTCAGGAGGAGCCGGTGGCAGGGCTGGAGGCGTGATCACGGTGATCCCCCTCTCTGAGTTTCAGCTGCCAGAACACCTTCGCCCTCAGGTTTGTCCTACTAACGTTGTAAAAAGCATCAAACACTTCACTGCTGGTGCTGCTTTCTTCAGATCTTGGTTCCCTGAAGATGTCTCGTCCAAGTACGGTCCCAAGCCAAAACGACGAGGCTCAGATCTTCACAAATGTGATTAACTTCACTAGTGTGAGCAGTCCCACTGGGATTCCTCGCCACAGAATGGATAAATGTGTGTAATTGCAGAATCAAGGCCTTAGGCAGCGAGAAGGGAAGAAATCGCAGGTTGAGGTGGTAGATCTGTCGCCTCTTTGTGGGAAGCTTTGTATTAATAGTCAATTAATCCAATGTGTCAAACAAATAAAGCTTTAAATATTTAGAGATTAGGAGGTCCCTAATAAAAAAAAAATAAATTACAGGAAAAAGGAAGATTCCTTGATCACTACAGTAGCATTCAGTTACTCAAAATAAAATAGGTGGGATAACATAGAGAGTAAAATACTTTGTGTTTAGCATGTCAAGGTTCTGGGAGAACAGCTGTTGATGGGTATAGGCGAGGAAGAGCCTTATTGTCCAGCCAGGCTTCCTACCTTGTGTTTTTATTTGAGCATTTCACTGTTTGTGGAAGCTGTCCCAGGCAAATCGTGCGCCTTATTTGTTTGGAGTTGGATTTTGGAAGAGGAAAGGTGTAATCAACAGACAACCTGCTGTCGTGTGTGTGTTGGCAGGGCAGCGTTCTCCACCTCGCCTTTTGATGGGGCTCCGCGGTGCGGGGAAGGATGAGAGGCTGGTTGGACTGCAAGGGGGAAACGAGAGAGCAGAGACTCCAGATGAGGCAGCCCCAGCTCCAGCACTCTGTTTAATTTGTTATTTAAGTCACTCTGGATAAAACCATTGTCTGGCCTTGTCTCCCCTGGGATAAAAACAGTCCAAAACTAGGAAAACAAAGAATAATTGTGTGTTATTGTACACACAGGGACAGTTTTGTCGAACATGAGTTTTATTCACAGTTAATCTCTAGAAATCTCTTAATATTAAAAGAAGAACGGTGTAAGAGGCAAAGGAAAAAGGAGCTAAATCTAAAAAAAAGATTAAATTCGTAGAATCAAAGAACAGAACCCATTAAAACCCCCTGTGCTGCTCTGCTTTGTGCATTCACAGGAGAGAAGTTGTCATTTTGGGAAAGAATATACCTTGGATACCTGTTTGTATGTGCATAGGAGAGGAGAGGCTTGTTGAGTTGATTGTTATAAAAACTTTAAATAATTAGGTAGTAGTACTGAAAATAAATGGAGTTTAGGATTCTATTTTTTTTTAACTTAGCATTGTTATTGCACCTTGTGTTCCTCTCATATCCCAGCTCCCATCAGCAGAGAACGGGGAACTTTTTCGACTCTGTGATAATGACTGTAATTAGCATCACAAGCTATGGAAATTGCAATATTCCCTAAAGGTTTCTTGTCATTCTCCCATGTTTCTGCACTGAAAATAAAGATTTTGAAGACAAGATACCTTCTGTGTTGGTCCTGTCCCGCTAATGGCAATGTTCCAACCGCCGTGACCGCACGGATCCATTCTTAACGCCTGTGGCAGAGTCGGATTGCTGCGCCGGTCTGCGTGAATCCTGCCAGAAAGTGAACACGCTACCCTTAAACACCGCGTGTCGTTCAGCATCCAAACCAGAGCCTTTTTCTTTATGGTGTGGTCACAGCACGTAGGACGGGGTTTCCTGAGCTAGTGAAAATGTTAGTGAAAGAAAGGGCATTTAAAAATCCCACTCTGTGAATGTTTTAATCAGGAATTCAGTGATGTCATAAAATAAATTATTTTTGCCCTTAAACATGTGCCAGGGCTGGGTCAAGCTGTGGTATAAAGGCAGTATTATGGGATGACGGTGCTGATTGATTTACGAGAAGCCTCGCTGCAGCGGCCAGTGGCGTTGAAGGTGGGTAGGCTTCGCCTGCCTGAGCCCCCACCTGTAGCAGGGGGTAATCAGCCCCCAGCCCCGGTAACTGAAAAGCCCTTGTGTTTCTGTCCTTGTTTTTCAATTTGGGTCGTTAGCCGCCGTGTCTGATAGATTTCTAAGCTGAATAATTTTGACAGCTGCCAATTTGGTACACATACCATAGGCTGAGCCACGGAGCTGCAGAGCTGGAAAGGAAACGGCAGCTGGGGCGGGGGTTCTACCTGGCACAGCGACACCTCCGCACCCCGCGGCGCGGCACAGAGGGGACCGACCTCAGGACGTGTTCATCGGGGAACTGGTTGGTCAAAGTAAGGTCATCCCGAGCATCTGAGACCCGCGTTGGTTTTCATCCTAAACTTTTGCTTACGAATCAATGAACATGTTCTTTTCAAAGCTGAGTTCAACTTTTAATCGCTCGCTCTCAGTGGCAGATTATTAAAAACACTGTTCGTTATCATCACGATTTATTAATTATTTATATTTCTGTTCATTTTGAAGTTTATTTGGGTCTGAAGAGAAGATTACGGGTTCAGGGTTTTGTCCAGAATCCTGCCACATGAGTACAACGTCCAGCAAATGTAAATATTGTGATTTTTATCACTTCATGCTATAGGTATGGTGATGAGGAGGATTTAGATGTGAAATACGGGGCTTCCCGCAGACTGAGAGGCGAATTGTCTCCGATGACTGACCAAGACCGGGAAGAATGCAGAAGTGCCGTCTCTTTTGAATTAATGATGAACCACCCAGCTCTTGCTATTATCTGTTTACACATTATTGGCCTTGTGATGTGCTGGTGAGAGATTTCCTTTCACTGTCTGGTCCAAACGTACGCTAAGTCCAATTCCATTAAAAGCCTGCTCGCTCGCCTTGTTGAAAGGGTCATTGTGTGTGTTATTACAGTGTTTTCTTTGTGCTCGCTTTCCCCAAATTCCAGTAACTATTTTGTAGAAAAGTTGGAAAGCGAACTTTTGATGCCTGTGAAAAGCTGCTTCATTGACTTTATTGACTCCAGAGCCTGAAGTTCTTTATCCGCAGAGATCTTTAAAAGGACACTAAAAAGTTTCAGCCAAAAGCTTATAGAATTTGGTACTTATGGTTAAGGGTTATAGACCCAATGCTGTTCCCATGGAGACCGAAAAGAATTTTTCCCTTGAATTAACTGGTAGCAAAGCATACCCTTTATTAAGTGGGAAAAGGAGTAGACTGGAGAACTCCATTTGTTGTTCCCAGTTTTCTTCGCATGCGTGCTCTTCTGTATAAAGAAATAAAGGATAAATTTGAGGTTTTTGCATTGTGATTCGTCTGCTTCAGGCTTGCTGTGTTTGTCGGTAAGGGGGGGTTACAGTGTGATAACCCCCAGGCAGGGGTAGAGCTCTTTCTCCGCTTGTTTCGCCCGTTGCTGGTGTCTTTTCCTGGAAACTGGGATGTGGGGAGAGTGGTTCAATGCCCGACATCTCCTCACTGGGAGAGGTCAGTGGTGGTACAGCCGGGCGCTGTTAGAGCCTCCCCATCACGGGTTGAGTGCCGGCTATTCCTGAGGGCACTCTCTAATGGAAATTTGTTAAAACACTCACTTGTTAGCAGGGAAATTCCACTGATTTACCAATACACAAAGATACCCCAAGGATGCTCACATTTAGAAAGGGCTTTTTCCATTCTGGAAGTCGGGGGGATGTTGGGAGCCCCCAGTGAGCCCTGCTCCAGCCACGGCTTCGATGGGGCTCTGCGATAGGCATTCGGCCTGATCCTGGGGAATTTACAGAAAAAGAGAAAATCGAGGCCTCAGATTGCACATCATGGTGCTGAAAATGGGGTTTGGCTGAAGTTGTGTCATGAAATCCTTGGCTACTGAAGTCAACGGATCTATGATGGATTTAACTGGAGCGAGGACTTGGGCTATAATGAAATCCTTTCATTTTGGCTCATGGAGATTTCTCTTGTTCTGTCTTAGTGCCTTGTGACACATTCACTCAATCCTTGTCTCGAACAAAGAGAAATTATACTATCATGGTCTCTCTTTAAATATTTTCTATTTGAGGACCTACTGAAAAGACTCCAGAGGCAAATTCTTGGTTTGGAAGTTGCTATTTGTGTCTAGACACATCTGAATGTCGTTACGCTTTGAATGTCCTGGATTGCTTGCCATCTTCTTTGTAAAGATGTATGAGGCTAGAGAGGGAGAGCATTATTTTAAATTAACTTGAAATAAGCTCTAACCAGCCCAGGGTTGTACTTGTTGTGACTGGCTCCCTCGATAAAAACACAGAACAAAAATAAGCAACACCACAAGTAAAATTCTTATTTATTGGTGATTTAAAACAGCGTGGAAACAAGTTCTCAAGGTATGACGTTGGATTCTGGTGGTATATAAGTATTTGAATTATTAAGTACATCAAATGTCTGGTCATGGCCAGGAGTGTCCGTACAATGGGATCTACACCAACAAAGCCAGTGCATGGTTTATTCCGAAGGGCTTTCAGCCCCAGTGCAAGGGAGGTGGTGGCAAGGAATACAGCCAGGCACTGAGGGAAAGAAAATTACTGCTGAGCAGGCTTGTGGTCTCACTGTTGCTAACCAACTATCAAATATTGTAATAAATAAATAGATACATCAGGCAGTTTGTACAGTTCATAAAAAACGATAATGAGAGTCACGCATCCCCAAAGGGAGAAAGCAGCTTGTCCTCAGCGTGCGCATCCCGGCTCCAAACCGGCTCACACTACAGGGTGGTCCCCACCTCTGGTTTTCCGCAGTTCTGGATTTCTAAAAGGATTCTTCAAAGTATTCTGAAGTACTACGAGTTAAATTGCTGTCTGCTTTTGTTTTCTCCTGCAAACTGCATTTGCTCCCCGAGCACACGAGAGCTATGGGGAGCTACCCGAGGAGCAGGCTGGCTCCCTCGCAGCTCCCCTGGTGCACGGCCACTCAGAGGAGGATGGACTGACAACCCCTGGGATTGTGCCTTCCTTGCTGCCGTGTGGGTGCCAATGTCACAGCATTCCCCTGCGGGTTAAATCAACAAATGCCGAATTTTCTACTGTTTTTATTTTGTGAGAAATAGATGCTCTGGGTCAGTCAGGGGGCTTCTTGTCTCTGGATGGGTACGGGCAGGGCAGGACTCTGGGCAGTGTGAGCTGGTGAAATGGGCACCTACGGGTACAAACCTTCATCAAATGCACCCTGGATCCCAAGGGTGGGACAGCCCGGACATGGCGTGTGCGGTGTGCGCCGGCTGGCTGCGGCATCGAGACCAGCTGGGGCTTGGATGGAAAGCTTGGGCAACACCTTCAGGGACATTTTGTCCCTAAACCTGGCAAAGTAGAGGGCAGGGGTATGCAGGAGAAGAGCGAGACTTCGGTTTTACATCACTTTAAGGAATACAAAATGTCATTAAATCTCCATATATCGGTTTATCCAGCATTGTCTGCCTGCTGCCGGCACGCTGGTTTACATTCGTTTTTAAAGAGCGAAGAAAATATTTCAAACGAATGATCAAAAGAATATTTTACTCTTTTCACATTCAGAGGATGGAGTCTATGAAACATTTATTCAGGAAATGAAGTATTAGGGCCTGACAGAGATCTCCGGCGTCACTGGGTAAGCAGGTTATCTGGAGATTTTCAGCGCAAACAATCCCGCGCTTTGATGAATACACGAGCAATGCCGTCGCAGGGGTTTGGAAGCCGGAGCAGGCTGGTGTTGGAGTTACAGTCATCTCAGCAATTACCATAAAGCCTGAAAATTAACCGGCTATTAAAATGAGAACCATCTCTCTTCATCAGGGTGTTTCTGAAGCAAAGAATATCAGAGCGCTTGGCTTTACGGTGTCAATAACTGTATTTGTGTTGAGCGGGGGGCTGGATGGAGTGGAAGGGGATTGATGCCCGGTCGCTCTGATTTGGGGGGTTTTGTGAGAGGCTCAGTGAAGCGCTGCTGTCCTGCATGGCCAGAGCTTTATGTTTCTTGTTGGGTTTATGCATGGTGTTTATCTGGGGTTTTGACGCTTTATTTTCACTCGATGTTGTCAAAACGATGCAAACCCAGTTAAACTGAAGGGGTTTGGAGCTCCGAGACCTTCGATGGTGATGACATTGCTTCAACGTCAGGGTCTCCAACAGCGTGTCACTCCTGGGGACAGACACCAAAGCGGCTCAAGTGATAGAACCCGAAGGAGCCTGATAGCATCGCGATGCTCTGTAATGTACGGGGAACCTCCCTGCATGGGGAATCTGATCGGGGAGATCCGAGCGGCTGTGACAGCTTCAGCAAACAGGCAGGAGGTGAAGTCAGGGGGTGTTGGATTTGGTCCAGTTTATTTATTATTCAAGGATAGGCTGGATGAGGCTTTGAGCAACCTGGGCTAGTGGGAGGTGTCCCTGCCCATGGCAGGGGGTGGGACTGGATGGGCTCTAAGGTCCTTTCCAAGCCAAACCAGTCTGTGATTCCATGATTCTATTTGCTGGAGGATTCTCTCTCTTGTCAACCAATTCTGGAAACTGGAGTTATAGGACCGACATACAGTGACCTTCTCTTTGTCGGAGACATTAGTGATTACAGAATCCGATTGCATCTAACTCATCACCATCAGCTTGAATTAAAAACAAAGAGATGGTGTTTGTTTCAGTTATTTTATATAAGTGTCATGTTTTATCAATTTTCTGAAAAAAGGGGGGACTCCAGAGCTCAGCCTCACAGTCATTCCTTGGAGACCACCAGAAGGAAATCTGGATATAGGGCTCGACGATGAAACTAAGGGTTGAAAATGTACCAGCATGTGCATCCGAGAAGCCGTGTCCCCAAGGCGATGTGGGGCAGTGGTGGGAGGATGCTGCGGGGATGGCAACTCTTCCAGGAGCCTCCTCCCGGGCAGTTTGGCTGCAGCTGAGCCAGGACAGGGACTGGTGCTGTCGCCTGAGCTTCCCAGACCATTCCTGTCCTAGGCAGCGCTTACAAGTGAGTTTGGGCCGTTTTCAATATGTGCTTTGGACATGCCACTCTGCTCTGGAGAGGGGAAGAAAGATGACAGCTGTCCTGGGCTAGCTGGCCCCAGTGCCGGGGAAGGGTCCAGCATCTTCTGTTCAGTTGGACAGACCTACCTTTTGTATTTGATAAAAAAATCCAATTAGAAGAAGCTATAAAACAACAGACATCATAATCCTACAAGTCGGCTGAAAATTTTGTCACGAAACATTTTCTCAATATTTTCTGCCTTTCTGCTGCAAAAAACCCACCAATTTCTAACCCCGAGTGACTGAACATAGCTCAGACCCATGTGTCCGTCAAAGCCAAGGATCAATGTCACGCTTGTTTCCTGGATGCCCAGTTGAGTGCTCAGAGCCCCGCTCCGAGGGTCCATGCACTCTTAAATCCCGATGAGCTCAACGGAGCTCATCACCTTGGAGGATCAGGCAGATCCTGAAGGCAGCAGAACCTCACTGAAGTCCATGTCACATGCTTAGAAAGGTCAGTGACGTATTTACAAAAGCCCATCAGAGCTGAATTGCACCCTGATTGAGATCAGCCTGCAAGCCAGACCTGTGATTGTGCTGATGCTGACGCTCTTTCCCCAGAAGGTAAAATTCAGGCGGTTTATTTCTGATGGTTTCGCACAGCGCAGAGCCAGCAGCCTGATTTGTATTCATCTGCCGCATGTTGAGCACGGCCATCGGTCTTGTAAACAGGAGATAGGAGGAATCGCTATAGCAGAGAAATATTTCCCCTGTTTTCAGATAGATTTTAACCATAGCCCTCCAACTCCTGAGAACCGACGCAGGAGTTCTGTGCCTGGCGTTCCCTGCCCCACGCTCCCGGTTATTTATTCCGCGATGTGCAGGAAGGAAGGAGATGTGCGCAATCTCCATTCTTGTTACCAGGAATTGTGCACCTAATTCTCCCTGCATTGTACTGAAAATGAACTCCTGAGATGTGTTCTGCATCAGCAAAAAGCCTCCCGTATTCAGCTGGAATGAGAACATGCACGCTGTAACTCGGGAGTAAAGAAAATCGCTGTAAACGATTTCTTTAAACAGAGTCTGGTGGGTTTTTCCTTGAATTTCTGCTGAGTGAAGATTCTGCAGGGTTGGGTTTTTTTCTCCTTTTTCCTACCCAATTGCTAACCTTTCAGTTGCATGCATTTCTGCTGCTTCTAGCACTTTTCATTTCGAAGGCAGTTTTTCATCTCTTCGCTAGCTTATGGCTAAAACAGTCCCTGTAGCAGGAATGTCAGTTCCTTACTCTCCAGAATAATTATTTCCATTTGTTCCCACTCTGGTCCTGGGGGAAGGGGCTTCCTCATGCCTTCCCGTGATGGATCCATCCTCCCTATTCCTCTGCTTCAGGCAAATGTCTTCTCTGCGGGTGTCAACGCGAGGTGACGGCACTTTTCTGGGATGTATTTTCAAATCAGGCTTTGCTAATCCATCGCCTAAACATATCGGGACTCATGGGTAGGACTGAAATTTTTGTGGCTGGGTACTCAATGAATAAAAATCCATTGGTGTACAGATGTGTAATTCTGTTAATGCCTAGAATTCTGCAACTTATTGTCTGAAAACTTTGCAGAACGCTTGACAGAATGCCATGAGGTGCCCTTAATCACAGCGCAGAGACTCCCAACGAGGGAATGGAGTGGGTTCCTCTCGTGCTGTTACTCAACAAGTCACTGAAATAACCAGGAGAACGATTCCGTTTGGGATCTCCTCACCCACCCTTCCTTGTGTTAGCCACCACCTAGATTCCAGGTGCTTTTTCTGTAGCAAAAGATCTAATACAAAATCACAACTCGGAGTTTTTCCCGAAGCAAAGCCATTTGTGTGCTGGGTGATTTTATAAAAGCATCGATCCCCTGCTTTTTAGGGTACCTTGAGCTTTTTAAATGACCGATCTATCCATCTGAAGGATTCTCAATCTGATAGACATTGATTAATGAAAAAAATCACTGAAATTAGAGAAAGAGTAGCAACCTATCTGCTCCATCCCCGTAACCGCTGACCACCATTCCGTACGATCTTTTTTTTCCTCCCAACGCTACATCCCATCGGAATTCAAGGTGTGCAAGGCAAAAGGTAAAACCCTGGGAGAGCCGTCAGCCTCCCGCGGCATCAAGGCGTGGAAATAGAAAGTGAAGGTGTAGGACATTTCAACTCTATCAAACGTATGAATTCTGCCTGAATTCATGACGCTGTTGTATTATTTAATGCCTCACCGTATAAAGGCTCAAGCGTTTGTTTCAAAATTCATGTTGCCTGCTTCAGGCTTGAGCTTAAAGAGTTGTGAGAGGAGCAGCCGAGTGGCATTTATTGTCATAACCTGCTGGAAAGAGGCGAGGATACTGACCTGGGTGAAAGGCAGAGGAAATCTGGGCTCTGCAAGTGACTGCCAGCGGCGGAAAACCCCCAGGAAAAAGGAGCAAAGGCAATTGTGGATTTAAGTGCTGCCGAGAGGGGCCGTATCCGGCGATGGGAGGAGTGGTACAAACATGCTGTGGGCAGGAATCATAGCGCAACCTGTGACCAAGGAGCCTGGAAGGCGTACGACAAAATTAAACCAGAAACCGAGTGCTGGTGTGGGTTCTGAAGGGCTCGGAATTGCCTGGAGATAAATTTAGTACTCCACCTAAATCCGTGCATACGGACAGCCCGGGGGTGAGTAAACACCGTGCGATCCTTGCAGCTGTTCCCGAGAGCCCCGAGCACAGCGCGCCGGCCCCGGCATTGTTCCTTGAGGGTTAAACCATCCACTGAAGGACCCTCGAGCGCGGAGCTCAAGTGCGGGTGGTTGTGAGTATCCAGCAGCCTTATAGCAGCCGCAATGCAAAGGCTCCTTCCCACGCGGCGATGCCAGAGCCCGAACACCGAAACCCTGCAGGGACCCCTTCACAGCAGCTCCTCTGCGTGTGGGGTGTAAAACCTCGATTGGAGAGGTTTCGAGGATACAAGCCTGCATAAAAGGAAAAGTGGTCTTTAAAGGCTAAATAAAAAATTCACTTAAGAGTATCGCCGCTACGAGGATTTTCCGCTTGCTGGGAGCAGCGTCTCGGTGCTCACGGTCTGTAGAGCTGCTGGAGGGATGACCCACAATGTGCTGTGAGGTTCTTGGGTTTCCTCCTGTGCATGAGCACATGCTAATAAAATACTGACCCCAGTCCAGAGCTTCTAAATTCTGCCCAAATCCCTCTGCCTGGTGTTTCGCACTGGCCAGGCATTGCTGGTAATGGGCGCAGAGAGACGACGTTGCCGTGTGAAGCCAGAGGAGAATATCCCAAGAGCAGATCCCTCCTTTGGCCATTCCCATGGACATTGTAGAGCACTTGGCAACTGTCAGCAGGGAGCTGGTGCAACGCGTCCGTCCTCGCACGCTGCTTGTGTGCTCGGTGAGAGCTGCCCAGGAGATGCCCCAGCGTGAGCTGGAGTCCCACCAGCGAGTTCATCAGCCACCGCTCACACCTGGCCTGGGACATGCCCAGAGAAGCTGTGGATGCCCCATCCCTGGAGGGGTTCAAGGCCAGGCTGGATGAGGCTTTGGGCAACCTGGGCTGGTGGGAGGTGTCCCTGCCCATGGCAGGGGGTGGCACTGGATGGGCTTGAAGGTCCCTTCCAACCCAAACCATTCTGTGACTCTATGATTCAATGATCTTCCTGGGATGGAGGAGCCAGGACGCTGACCTCTCCCCATCCCTCAGGAGCCGGGGCCATCCCACAGCCTCGGCGCTTGCCCCGTCTTACATGAAGAAGGCAGGTGACCGTGGCTCCACAATTCTCGGACGGTTTTGTGACTTGCTTCTTGCCTCCGCACGATGAAGGACAAGCTGCTGCCGCCTTCTCCCTAGGGATTATCCCAGACAGGGCTCTTTGTGCCGATTATGAAGGCACTTTACCGGCAGCGTTTGGTCTTGCATGGAACAGCAAAATGGACCTTGAGGAAGACCAGGGATGGGAGACAGAGACAGCTCTTCCACGGGGCAATGCTGCAGGCAGGAATTAAACACCAGGTCAACCTTCCCTTCCTCGTGCAGGGGCCAGGGAAGCAAAGCACCGCTGTGATGATGCTTTATGTCGGGCCCATCACACAGCAATAGGATACCGACACAGAGATATCTATAAAAGCTGGTTTCCAGGTTCTATTCAGTGAGAGGATGGTTTTCGTGTCCCCTCCAGTGTTGACGGGGGGATTTACACATCGAGGCTGGAGAACAACTGGCTGTGTGACCACCCTCACCAACACATCCACACACATCAACCAATTCTCTTTATTTTTGGCTGCCTTGTGGGTTTTTTTGTCTTCGGTCTGGTGGCTCTGTCCTGTAGAGGAAGTCTGTTTGGTGCGGTACCTGTATGTTCACCATGTTTATTTGCCTTTCTGCAGGATATTGAACTGCTGCTGCTGGGGTGGTTCTGCAGGTGCTATTCATTACTAATTATTAAACATCCAATATAAATCAACTACTCTCTTCTTTGCAACCCTGGGGATAGATTTTAGATTATTAGATTTTTTTTTTTTAAACCAGTGCAAAGCTAAACTTTCCGCATTGCCTCTGGGTTTTCATCCTGCAGACTTGGCCAGCCAAGCATGCAAAAATCTGGTGAAATAAACCCCAGAGACCAAGTCTGAAATGTGCCTTTCACTGCCCAGAATTCTCTTCTGATCAAAGTGGTTGCCCAAACTCAGCACACAAGCCTTAATAATAATTAATTACTCTAAGCCAGATAATGAAGAAAGTGGTGTGGCCAGACTCCACGTCAGCATACCATTTAACAGCATTAAATTCATTTTCTTGTGGTGCAAACCATCAGTAATCAAATTTCCATTACCCAGCGATGGGTGTGAACAGACAAGAAAAATACTGAGTCACCAGAATCCCAATTAGAGATCTGCAAGCATCCTGCTCTAAATATGGCAAAGAAGATATTTTCACAAGAGGCTGCACTTCTAATGAGTAAACATCACTCTTTTTTTCTTTTTTTTTTTTTCCCCTTTTGAGAAACACCCTCTGCTTCTGGGGGATACACCGAAGGAAGGGATCTGTTCACATCCTGGAGTGAGTATTTGACAGGGACAAAAATAGTGAAACAAACTTTGCTGATGTGTCCTCTGAAGAGAGGAGGAAAAGTGGTTTGCTTTGTAAGTTAGTCCGGTCAATCTTGCTCTGAAGTTGCTCTAGAAAATATGGAGAAGTTTAAAAGTGTGATGGGACTGTCTACCAGCCGTGATTCTGTGCTGGATTTCTGGCACGATACTGTTTCCTCCGTTTCTGCTGGTTTGGAGACACTGCTCAGCTTCGGGTGGGTATCGGTGCGATGGATGGAACCAGAGGCTACGGAGCCCTAAACGTGCCTTGGGAAAAGAGCAGCAGCGGTCCTCGCTGCTGGGGAGGGGGGAGGTTTGGGTTCGGTCCTGAAGACGATGGAATCAGGAGGGAGGAGGACTTCTTCTGACTTTATTACCATCTTTCACAACTTGTAACTTCTGTTTTTTTGCCTTGAAACTGTATGTCTTAGCTACGTCACACATGAGTCGTGAGATATAATTCACATGAATAAAACCCATTATGTAAAATTAGCCATAGACGGGAGATTCTCTGAAAGGTGAAATCATAATAGTCATGACCAGGGTGGCTGTGTTGCTTGGGAACTGAGCGCTGTCCCGCTCTGCTCCTCAATATTTGCCTTTCATTACAGTTATTTCACCCCTGCTTCTGGAAAACGAGTTTTAAAGGAGAGAAATGAATCCATTGACAGTGATGACTACAGAGTCTTTTTCTGAGCTTTACTTTTTTGCAGTTGGGTCTCGGGTCTGGCAGGTGAAGGCCACGTGCGGATCCGTTGGCCATGGAGCCCCGCGAGAGCCGGCAGCACGGGCGCGATGCCTGTTTGTTGGTGTTTGTTTTGGGAGCATCTTTCAGGCGATCCTCATTACTCATTTTTCCAGTCTGTCTTCATAAACGTTGGGACTGGTTCCCACTCAGACAATGTATGTGCCAACCCATCAGTTTCCCAGCATCGACGTTGGCCATCCATCTGCGGACGCGTGCCGCAGCCGCTCCAGCAGCTGTAGATGTGCCGCTAGCTTTTAGGGACAGCCTTTAAATAAAGCAACTACATGCTCTTGAAAAACCCGCAGCAAAAGTACACAAGCTTAAAAATAATCACACAGGAGTGGCGCATTCAGCTAATCAGGAGTTCGCATTGTCTCGGCCTTTCTGTGCACCAATCAGTTGTATTCCGGAGGCTAAAGCAGGTAGTCGCCGCTGGAGCCTGATTACGTATTTTTAACGTGCCGCCTGATTAGCTTAAACTTGGTGTTTATGGCTGATTTGGAATAAATGGGAAAAATCAGAGATGGGATGCAGACACATGAGCTGATCCAGATTTTGAGAACGAACAATTCAGGGCTCAAACCCAGACCTCGATCCAGGTTTTATACTGAGGCTCCTGACTTCAGAGTGGACTGATTCAAATCCTGCAAGGAAAGGCTCTGGGTCATTCCCCTGTAGGAAACTTGTATTTGCTTAGAAATAACCGACTTAATTCTTAAGGACTCTGGAATGCTTGTGTCCTGGGTACTGAGTTCACTTTAACCAAAGATAAAGTGCTAAAGCACCAAGTGTTTTACTTACACACAGAAATATGCATCAGAAGAGATTTCATCAGTTCCTGCAGTTTGCAGCCCAACATCTTTGCAGGTTGGGACGCGTATTCTGTTTCAGGCTTTTGATTAATTACATAGTACCCAAACCATACGTATTTATAGCTTGCAGAATTAGATAAATTCTCCAGATGTGGCTTCCTTTTAGTGAAGACGAGCTGAATGGAGATCAAAGCCTTTGATCTTTAGCCTGACTGGAGCCTGCTGCTGACATGAGCCTCTAGAAGATGATGCAGCGAGGGGAACTGGCCACTCTCCACTCGGATACAGAAGCATCTCCGACAAAACCTGTGGGAAGAAATTTCATGGAAGGTATATCTATACGCACCATTGAGTCTCTACTCCTGAAAGGAGAAGGCAGTTTTCAATGAAGCTTTTACTCTTAAACAACATATTTAAATAGATTGATTTTATGTTCCAGCTCAGAAATGATTTCAGACTTTTCAGTGCGTGCGTATCTCCTGCGATACCCAGAACTGGCAGAAAACGTCCTTGTGAGCTAGTTTATAGCCTCAATTAAGGCAATTTCCATTGCTCCAGATGTGTAAAGCAGACTTATAGCTGAATTCCCGCTATAGTGGAATCCCTGGTGCATCCTAGGATCAGCACGGCCAGCTCAATGGTATCTTCTTCATGACCCTTGGAAAAAATGATGAATAGCCAGGGAGCTGCAAATTCGGACTGAATTCTGGCACCGTGAACACTTTGTACGCGTCTTAGCCAGTTAGGCAGATCGATAGCATAGTCTGGAAACTCTTCTACCACAGAGCAATGCAAAGAGTGCTGTGTGGCCACTTCTGCCTGTCTCTGGAGCTGCGGCAGCCCCACAGCACGGCCGTGAACCCGCTGCCAGGAGAGCTCCGGCTCCCACGGCCAAGACTTTTCATGAGCTGTTTGCTATAAATGAAGCTGATGATACAGAAAACAAACAAACAAACAACAACAAACCCCCCCAGAACTTTAGATTCAGACTTGCCAACATGAGAAGAAAAAAAAAATGAATCAAGGACACTACAGTATAGATGATGCACAGCAACCCGGACAAGGGCTGAAAAACTCAGGAGAAAAGGGTTATTGATAAAGATGTGAAGTAACGAGGAGGATGGGCTGCTCACCCAAAAAATACAGCAGACTCTGAGCCTGCTGCAGAGCCAGGAAGGTCGGACAGTTGATGCCTTTTGTTGGTGATAGAGGAACCATCCAAAGACCCAAGTGTTGGTGATGGGAGGTTGAGGCTGTTGAAGGGTGCTGCCAGCTCTTCCAAGAGCCTCCTCCAAGACTTTCAGACTATTTTTGGATATGGAAGAACAGAAAAAGAATGAGAGGAGAGGAAATTGGACATCTAGTCCTTTCGGGAGCTGGAAATTGGAAGACAGCTTGGTGACACTGCCAGTGAGACAACAGCATCGTGCTCCTTGGGAAGGGAGATTGGCCTTCAAAATGCCCGACTGCAGTAAACTCAGAGAACTGGCGGATTTTCCTTGGAGAGAAAAGGCAGAAGTGCAAACTATCCCCGTGCAGAGAGAGCACAGGAGATGCAGTTGATTTACTAAATCATAATTTCTGTATCGACATCAGAGGAAAGAGCTATAATTTATAAGGTTACTGAAGATGATCATAAAGGAACAGCTCAAATACATAAGGGAAAAGTAAAAATGGAAAAGGGAGAAAACAAAGTGCAGCTAGCAGGAGACATCAGGGATAACAAGAAATAATTCTTTAGCCCATTAATAACAGGAGGAAAAGCAAATAAAAGATTTGTCCATTACTTTGTAGAGAGGAAAAGCTCCTGATCAATGAAAATAGGAATTAATGCCTCTTTTCACCAGTCTTCAATAAAAAGTAAACAGTGAACAAGCGTTTACCACAATGCACACTAACAAAAAGAAATATTTCAGCACAGATTAGGGGAAAACTGGGTTAAAGAATACTTAGATAAGTGAGAGGTTTCTAAATTGGCTGCTGGGGCTGACTTAATCCTACAGTACTTGAAGAACTGGCTTTAGTAATCTCCGAAGTATTAATGGTATCTCTGCATTCATGGACGGGCTGGGGTGATGCCAGAAGACTGATGTCTTGCTTATCTTTCAAAGGTAGGAGAGCTGAGAGGAAAAGGAGCAGGAGAATCCTACAACAGTCAGCTCACCCTCAAAATCCTGAAAAAATGCTGGAGCAAATAATCACATACCTGGAAAATAAAAAGAAGGTGAGCAACAGCCAATACAGACTTGTCAAGAACAAAACACGTCAAAGGACTGTAATTTCATTTTCAAGAGTAACAGACAGGCCATGTGGATAGAAGAAAAACAGTAGATGTCAAATATATTGACTTCAGGAAGGCTTTTGACACTGATGATATTTTGCTTTTTGTCCCTTGTAGCATTTCCCTTTCTTTTTTAATTTCTTTTAACAATAATCTAGAGGAAGATGAAAATCTATTATTAACCCATATAAAAGGTCCTTTGAAGCTTAATGATCCAATAAAATGTATAAAGCACAGGATAAACATTAGGATTTTTTAAGGGTGCCAGGGCAAAGTTCTTCGTGCCTCCCAAGAACTAATATAGGGGCTTACCTCCCCTCTGAGGTGAGGGGTGTTTGTGCCTTTGCCGTTAGTGAATATGAGAAAAGGTGTGAAGAATAAGATATTCCCCACTGCAGACACACCAGGGAAGGTATGAGGAAAGGTGTGAAGAATATTCCCCACTGCAGACACACCAGGGAAGAGCAATGTTAAGGTCTCATTTTTTGTGTCCAACTCAGCCCCTGCAGCAACCTGGGCTGGTGGGAGGTGTCCCTGCCCATGGCAGGGGGTGGCACTGGGTGGGCTTTAAGGTCCTTCCAACCCAAACCAGTCTGTGGTTCTATGAAGATGGGATGTTATGTATGGCACGATGTTTCACCCTTGTATGGTGTGGGCACATCCAGGGGACAGGTCGTTGCCTCTTGAGCTCCGTGTCTCCGATGGCTGGCCTGGGCTGGGCTCTCTTCCTCTTCAGCCTGGGCAGGTGACGATGAGGAGGATGAATCCTCTAAGTGAAGATGTGGGAATTCAGTTTATCTCCACTGGTGAGGTGATTGCTGAGGATTTAAGGGAGCTGGCGTGGCTGGAGATAAGGCGTATGTGAACAGAGGCGGCTGGCCCTGTCGTACTTTCCTGGCTCGGCTTAGGTCGGGATGTTAAAGATGAGTTAATTGCTTCACAAGGCTGGTAACGGAACATGAATTGATGGGGATAATGCATTCAAGTGAAAACTCTGCGTTTGGTGCCACATTCATATCCTGTCTCTGTAATATGCTGCAAGCAATTATCCAAATTTTGGCCATTGGGGTACTGGATTGTAAATGATCTCAGTGTGTGATATGTGGCCCTTTCCTTTCTTTAAAGGGTCTGGTTTATTTGTCTCAGTTACAAAACACTATTCTGGTGCCAAAATAATGCAGACCATAGGATGATCTATTACCAAAGGATGCCATTAACCATACCTACATCTTATTCTTCTTCAAATGCTTGCAGCACAGTGTTGCTTGTGCCTAATCTCTTTGTTGAATGTCCTGGAGTGGTGGTTTCGGTGTCACACACACTGGAGGCATGTGCTGTGATGGGGATTGCCAGGCAGCTTGTTGGAAAAGCAGTGGAAAGAATTAACACCAAAGGCAAAATGAGCACAAGACTGCAGCTTAGAGATCATTTTGATTTGCCTCAGTTGCTCCGTAAGCAGCCAAAGGTGTCATATTTTGAACACAATACCTTATGTAACATATTCCCTTGGTATTTGGGTCTGATGTAAGTTCAGTTGTACTTATGAGAACAAAGATGTTGGACTGTTGGATTAGATTTTCCCTGAAAACTGTGAGGTCTCACTCCTGCTTCGTTACCTGTGCATCTCAACATTGTGGTACCACTCATCAGGGACTTTTTTTTCCTTAACAGCAAATTTCTGGCCATGTTTAATTACAGCAATCACTTTTTGTTCTTCTTTATGATGATTTGATATCATACAGTGTCTCTACAGTTAGTAGGGAGGTAATTTCTGATCAAAATCATTATTTTACAAAGAAAAAAGGTTCTTTGCCTTTATTTGAGATGGAATGAAAGACGCAAAACTGGATCTCCCTCTGCCTCTTCAAGAAGTTTCTTTTTTTTCTTTTTTTTTGGAAGTCTGTAGTTCTTGAGTGCTCTGTACAAGCATACCTAATGGAGACTGATGGAAATACAGAATGGAAAATGAATTGGACTGTGGAGAACGAACGATCAGCTTGTGTTTTGAAACAGGCTTGATGCAATAGTGTGGGGGAAGCCAAGATGGGCACAGCAGGAAGAATCAGAGGCAGGCAGAGCGATAAACGGCCAATGCACAGCTTACAAGCCCAAGTCTGGCCCTCTGGAGTGGTGCGGGGTGACTGTGGGCACTTGTACCAGATATAACGTGTGGGCTGAGCCCTCTGACCTGCCTGGGCTGCTCAGCTGAACCGAAGCCAAGAGCAAGATCCACTTCTTGTCTTCTACAGAGTTCAGATATCACCCTCAGTCTGCTGCTCAGCCAGCAACATGCCTCTCGGGGGGACAAATTTTGCCCTTCAGCCCTTGTGTGATGTCCGTGAGGCTGCTGTCATACAGCCCATAATCACCCTTTGTGATTTTATCACCCTATATATTCCTATGACATTACCCTCTGTCTGCCTTCACCCGTCTATCCCCAGACCCCCTGGTGCGCAGCTCTAGAGCACGCAGCCGCCTCGTCGTGAGCTTTATCTGCAATGAAAAAAGTTTACAACCTCAAAAAAGCCCTGAACCCATATGGTTCAACATCTGATTTGTTTCAAGTCACTTAAGTCCCAAGTTGAAAACCCCTCCCTTTCACATATGCTCAGGAGTTGGGGTGGGGATTTCTCCAGAAAACCTCGTCTGCCTGCCTTTGAAAGCAGCGGCTTCGCCTTTGATGTCGCCGTCAGCGAGGAGGTGGCCTCATCCCACAGTGTGCTCCTGAACCGATGGACATCATTTACAGCTCATAGAGAAAACTAGAAGCAGAGTCTTACAATACACGGCTAATCCTGACCAGGCTGGATTTAGGATAGTTCGAAGCACGGTATAGATACAGGTATGGATCATCTATACTTTACTGTAAAGGAAAGTGAGTCTTTTCCCTGCCATAGGCTCCAGAGCCAGGTGAAGGCACTAACAGGCACTAACAGCCCTGAGCAGCCTCAGCTGGAGTCTCCCCCATACCCTCTGCCCAGGACCCTCACTCTCTCTTTGGGCCATATCAGAGGTGCTGGTTTCCAGCTCAGCTGCAGCCATACCTGGCCGTGGATCCCTCCATCAGACTCAGTTCCGTGGACTTTCTGCCCAGGACCTGCTGGATGGTGTCTGACCTGGGTTCCCCTCGCTGGGTCTGACCTTGACCTGTGGGCTGACTCTGTGGCTTGTCCCCAGACCTGCCTCGTCACCATGAACCTGCCCGATGATGTGGGCTCTTGGTGGGACCTGGCTGTGGGTCTGCTCTGCTCGCCTTGCTCAGGTACCGGGGGCTGTGCTGGGTGTGTTACCAGGCTGGGCTCCTGCCTCCCTGGAAAGACTTTTAAACCTTAAATCTGCTTGTTTTGAATTAAATTTGATAAGATGACTCATGGCAGGGATTGAAGAATTCAGTAAAATAGGACCTTTTCCCCAGACTGGGAGTGTGTGCTGGGATGTGGTGCTGTCTGGAGCTGCCTTCTAGCTGATAAATGAAATATCTGCTTTGGGGAGGTAGATAGATGGGGTTTACTAATGCAGTGTGGGGTGTGAAGTGTGGCTTTTTTGGGTGTGGGAGGGCAATAGGCTGTTGAAGGGGGTGTTCAGATGAGCCCCCAGACTCCAGCTGACACAGGGATGCCACTTGACCCTGGAGCTCTGTACCCCCTGAAGCAATTATAAATTCTCTAGAAAAAAAAATTTACAATTGTAAGTGACACAAATGGTTAAATGCATAGGCACTGTACATCCAGGTTATCAATGTGGAAAATATCGCCTGACCCACTGGCAGCCAGCTCAATTCTGAGCCCCAGGGATGCTGGTGGGGTTAGTAATGTCTGCAACACAGTCTTTTAATGTCTGGTACGTTCTTAAAGAAGGCTGTAAGCATTAGTCAGTCCATGTTCAGATCTACTGTTGCAGCCCTGGAAAGGCTGCACAGAGCCCAGGAAGGGGCAGATGCCTGTATGGCATCCATACAGTGTGCCATGCTCTGGCCCATTCCCCTGCTCTGAAAATAATAAATTGCAAAGCGCTTCTTGGTGCAGGCAGGGCCGTATGGATGGAGAGTGCTGAACCTTATCGGCCTGCATGGATGGGTGAGGAGGAGATCTCTTGGTGAGAAATGTGCTGGGACTTCCTGGACACGGGGGTGTTCCCAGGACAGGGATGTCCTCCCGCAGCATCCGCTGTGCCTGGAGTCAGCACCCCCGGCAGACAGCAATGAGGGGGTCCCACAGGACTTCTAAACCTGTGCTGGAAGTGATACGGTTTTATTCTGGTATGAAATTGCAGCGATGGATCCAAATAACAGAGGGTTTAGTACAAATTGGAAATCTGAAGCTAAATTTCAACGCCCGCTACCATCCACGACTTGCTTTTATATTTTAAACTTTTTCTGCTGCTTTTGTTGCCTTAGCAAGGAGAGGAGCCCCCCGCAAGCACCCCCCATCCCTGCACCGCTCCCCTCTGTCATGGGCACTGAGCTTTGTCAGAGGGGGAAAAACATCTTTTCTGGTTATTAAGCTGTTGTTGAAAGTTGAAGAGTGTGTTGCAGCTGAAAGGCTGATAAAAGCCCTAAATGCAGAGCTGCGGATCCAGAGCTCTAGCAGCAGTTTAGCTTGCTGTCGCGCAGTAAATGGGACTTACCTGCTCTTCTTTGATCAACCTTTTCTCTGCTATGAGCTGCGTGTGTTGACAATTATGTCACCAAAAAGAAATTCAAGTCTTTGATGGAATAAGAGGAAACATGCATGTGCTGGGAGTTTAAAAATGCACTTAAATAGGCTGCTGTAGGATTTGGCATAGCTGGAGCCTGACTCAAGGCTCGTGAGAAAGGGTTGGGTTGATGGTGGAGCAATTTGGGGCCAGTGTCCTGCTGCTGGCCAGGAGCAGCCGTGGTGGCCTCAAAGTCCCCCTGAGCCCCACACAGGCTTTGAGAAGTGCTTTAAGATGAGATCTGGGTGAAACTTTAATAATGAAATACTAACAGTGGTGCTTGAAGGGTCTGGTGGAGCTTAGACATGAGTGTCCACCAAATTCCAGGTTTCTGAACCATTTCCCAGAAGGCTGGACAGAACCAAAACCAACAGGTTCCCACGTCGGCTTCTTGAGAAACATGACGGGAGTGCCAAGTGAAATGGGATACTGCAAACAAGGGTGAAGGGTGAAGCTGGAAAGCACAGATTTGGACCTGAACACCCCCAGAGTCTGGAGGCTTTTAGATCCAAACTCTCCATTTGCTAAATCACAGAGGGTGAGGCTGCCCCCAGCATCCTCCCTGCTCTCGATTCTTCCCAAGTGCAGGATGGAGTGAAGCTGGGACTCTTACTGAGGACATTTTTAAATTCTGATGTAACTAAATACCTCTGCAGTCAAGGTCTCAAAGCTGTTCTTTCCTAACTGTAGGCACGTGGCTGAGATTGGATTTTGACGAGTCTGCAAGGTCTCAAACGCTGTGGTCCAGCTGGCTGCCGTGGCCAGCTCCAGGTGCCACAGAAGAGGATGCAAGAGATGCAGTGGCCAGGACATGCACAAAAGTCTGTTCCCCTTGATTTCCACTCCCCAATATGTTATTCTAATACTTAAGGACTGGTCTAAGTCCTGATCTGTGCCCAGGCTGTGGCTCTGGATACACTTACCCACAGAGAACCCTGGTCTCTCCTTGACTGCTGCTGATTGATGAGCGCCAGGGACCTCTTCTAGCAAATCCAACGGCACGTTTTGTCACTTTGGAGCTTGCCACTTCACCTTTAATGAACACTAACTGACCATTAATTAATCAATATTACAGTTAAATTATCTTTTATATTGTAATACATTCAAATTAATAAGAATTAAGCCCAGAGGAATGTCAGATGTTTAATATATCTTCCCAGTGGCTCCAGCTCTGAACAATGCAGCGTGGGTGTGATGCCAAAACCGAAGCCACTGTGCACAAGATGGGTCTGTCCTGCCTAAATGTCCCGTCTTGTGTTGTCATGATTGCGGACAAACAGCAGAGGGAAAAGGACAGAGCATGTTCCCAGAAAGGCAGAGGCTTGGAGTATGTGCCAGAGGGGACATTGCTGTGGTCCCAGGTAAAATATCTGGTGTGAAATACTACAGGGAGGGAACCTGAGTGACTGGGGAGGCTGAGGCACTTCAAAAAATCCTACTAGGATGGTCTTCAATGTCCAAGTACCTTTTAAAAACCTGTATCTATATAGTTAATGTAAATTGTGGTTTTTGAGTAAGTACAAACTCTGTAGTTGATGCTAGTATTGCTCTTGCCTGTGAATAACTGAAATACAGAAGACCAATCAATTTAAAAACTTAACTAAAAGGGTACACTGAAGGTTAAGTGCTCCATTTGGTAATGTGTAAGAACATGGTCACAACAAATCTTTGAGCCTCACTTACAGGGGCTATTGCTGTAGCACGTAGTTTAATCAGATTCTAGTGCGTTAAATACCAGAAATTTTCCTGGTCATGTATATATAAATACATTACTGAGGATGATAATTAAATTCTTTTTTTTCAGCGGAGGCTGAGTGTTGACTATTGTAATTTAGATGTTTTCCTGGTTTTTAGGTTCATTATCACAGACTGGTTTGGGTTGGAAGGGACCTTCAAGCCCATCCAGTGCCACCCCCTGCCATGGGCAGGGACACCTCCCACCAGCCCAGGTTGCCCAAAGCCTCATCCAGCCTGGCCTTGAACCCCTCCAGGGATGGGGCATCCACAGCTTCTCTGGGCACCCTGGGCCACTGCCTCACCCCCCGCACAGGGAAACATTTCTTCTTCAGATTTCATCTCAACTTCCCCTCTTTCAGCTTAAAACCATTCCCCCTCATCCTATCCCTGCACCCCCTGATCCAGAGCCCCCCCATCTCTCCTGTAGCCCCCTTTCAGCACTGGAAGGTGCTGGAAGGTCTCCCCGGAGCCTTCTCTTCTCCAGGCTGCACACCCCCAACTCTCTCAGCCTGTCCAGGAGCTGCTCCAGCCTTGGACCATCTCCGCGCCCTCCTCTGGCCCCGCTCCACCAGCTCCGTGCCTCTCCTGTGCTGGTATCTGGTATATACTGGTTTCATTCTTTCAGACACTTGGCTTTCACCAGGCTAAAGCAGCTCTGTTTGGGTGTATTCACTTCTCCAGCCCCGCTGACTGGCACATGCAGAAGCCCACACTGGACTGTGCAGTTAACGGGCAGAGACTCGCAATTCATCTTCATCTCTTTTGCACATACGGCTCAATAAATACATTTGATCGCAGCTTTGATAAAGCCGCCACAGCTCCAGAGGGCTCATGAAATCAGTGTGTTCAGTCAATTTCTAACCTGCAGAAGCACCCAGTGCGAGCTGTAGATCCATTTGTTGTGAAAACAGCTGAATCGGAGAAATGAAACATCTCGCCAGGAACAAATATTGTTTGACAAGGTCGGGGGTAGCAAAATACTTTTTATGGTATTTTTCTGCCTGAAGCACCTCCCTTTTGCTGCCAACATAATACACAGGACCGGTGATGGTAATAGCACTGAGATGGGATTATTGACAGCTTTCCCCTCTTCTTTATTCCTTGCCTCTCATCGCAGCCACCAGCAGAGCATGGGGGGAAAACACACGACATGAAGTTCCTTTGCTGCCTTTTTTGCTAAATTAACCTACACGGGGATGGTGAATGCCCTGGAGGAGAAAGGGGATTAGCCCTTCAAAATCCTTTAGATCTACAGGAGTCTGGAGAAATTTTTCCCTTGTGGTAAGTGGGGAGGTGTCCGCGGGCTCCTTCCAAGGCTATGCACAGAGTAACTAAGGCAAGCAGAACTGCTGCAGCCCCTCGGGGGGAATATTAGGGGCTCACAGAGCTGGGGAGGCTGAAGACCTTCAGGAGCAGAGGTACAAGCAGGTGGAGCTCTGCTGCTGTCCGCGGCTGCTTTTTCCTGCTCTGCTGATGTAGGGCTGCATGGGAGGGTCGTGATTCCGGACCTGCTTTGCTGCGCCGCCTGTGCAGGGGCAGATCTTTCTCCTACCATCTCCTTAAGATTCAGGCATTTGGTTTCTGTCCTGCAAGATCCAGCAAATGCAGCCATAGAGTCCCTGTGAGTCCAAGGAGGAGGAGGGCACAGCTCTGCAGGAGCTGAGCATCTTCTGGCTGGAGAAAAAGAGCTGGAGCTGCTGCGGCAAGCCTGGGACAGGTTTCTTCTAAAGCCTTTTTGTTCCACTGGGATGATGGGAAGAGGACTTGACTTCAGGAGAAAGCCAAGAGTGGTCAAATGGTCTGTGGTCTCTCCCAACCTGGCCAAATTCGAACTTGGAAGTGAGCTCAGAAGCCCTGCTGCTTACTCGTGGAAGGACAACCTTCTCGTCGCGAAAGTTAAATTCAACCAGTCACCAGCTCGAAGGCTTTTAGATCCCCATCTCTGCAAAGGACAAATACTGCCTTCCTGCTGGATAACGTGCCCTGGTCTGCAGGGGAACGTCAGTGGATGTGGATGAAGGTCTGGGAGGATTTTTTTCTGTAGTTATCTCAAGCCTTCATCCCTAAAATGTGAAGGCTTTTACAGCCTTTGTATTCTATTAGTGTAACACCGAATGCCCTCGTTCTTCAGGTATTTATAGCAGCTTCTGCAGCTCCCATAATAACTCTTAGTGGCTCAGCACCTTACAACATGATGGCTTGTTATCCCCATTTCACAGATGTGGAAATAGGGCACGCAGAAATTAAGTGGTTTCTGCCGGATTTTCTATAACCCAGGGCGATGCCTTGACTGTAACACCACCTTCCTGGGAGTTTATAGCTCAGGTGGTGTACGGGGGACTTCTGCTGTTCTCTTCGCTTGAGATGATATATTATTAAGAGACATACATATTGATTCAAGAATAGTGCCCTGATTTGCAGCAGTTCTGAGGATCCTTGGATGTCTCTGGACTCAATGCAGACACCCAAGACCTCTGAAAATTAGGCTGGGTTTTGGGTGCTTAAAGAATGGTGGTGTACTTACTGGCAGAGCAGGGGATTAACGGGAGGTGGAGGGCTGGATTAATTCTTACAGCTACGCTCAGTCTCAATCAGCAGCTGAGCTGCAGAAGAACCAGGCTCCTGGGAACGCAGGTGGGGTGCAGGGCTCCCCGGGGGGCTGTGTGGGCGCAGGTGGGATTGTGCGGTGGAGCACAGTGAGGCTGTGGGATCTCCCAGCTGCCAAACACAGTGTGCTCATTCTGTGCCTCAGTTTCCCCATCCACTAATCATGTGTGGTAATAGTTAACTACAGCCACATAAGTAGCATAAAGCTGGATTATTTTCCAGTGAAATAGTTTCTTGCACCCTGGGCTCAATGTGCACCTGGACGGTGCCGTGCTGGTGCTGGCTGCAGTGCTGGTCCAAACCTGCATCATGCAAAACCTGAGGCTGGGTGATGAACGTGGTTCGTCCTGGGTGCAAATGGCCCCAGGATCTGCAGAGCTCAGTGGTATCATCAGAATCACCAAGTCTTATGTTCAAACTTAACCCTTTTTATCCTGGCTTGCTATTAGGGTGGCCTTGCTCTAAGCTCTGATCCTCTTGCTGACCTCCCCAGTAACACCAGTTCAAGTTTCAGGCTTTTGAGTGAGGGCCAGGAGTGTGATGTGTTATTTGCTGCAGGTTATTTGGATGCTTCATCAGTGTGATGTTGTTCTGCAAGGTAATGCAGTGGTGACACGTTATGCTGCAGTGTGTGGATTAAGTTTGTCATTATTCCCTAATGATGGAACAGCTTTGGGACACAAGCAGTACAGGATGATGGTTGGGCAAAGGACTGGTGCTGGCCCAGGAACCCTTCCCCAAGCTGCCAAAGCTGATGGATATCTTGCTGCTGGGGTTGTTTTTATGCATCCAGAGATGTTGCCCTTCCTTGGCTTCCATGCAGCAAGCCATTGCAAAGCTTGGGCATCGCTGAAGCACTTGAAGTTGATCCTGATGGAATAAAAAAGCATTTGGCTGATGTGACCAGCGCTGGGCTGAGCTGGACCAGCAGCGTGTCTGGCCCCGGTCCCCTTCTCCCTGACAAACATCCAGAGCTGATCCTTCAGCTTTGTCAAGGAGAGCTTGCCTTGTCCTGAACCACGCTGCCCTTGAGATTGGGTTGGAAACTCCAGGAAAATGGCTTCTGATAAAACCAGAGCAATGGCAGCATGGAGATGGTGTGCCATAAGGTTTTCATTAATCTCGCTGTGGGAATGTCTATTACTTCCAGCCACGGTGTCTGGTACTGCTCGGTACTGAACATACGTGTAACAAGCTGTTCCTGCCCCGAAAGAGCCGGCAGCACAAGGCTGTGCCTGCCTCGGAGACGTTTGCTCCAGCACATGGACATCAAAGGTCTGCAGAGCCCTGGGTGTCAATGTGGTACCCAGATGTCAGCTTGGGAAATCTGTAGGTACGGACGCGGGGCGTTTTAAGAAGGATTACATTTAGTGCAGTACAATAGCCCTTTCTAGCCAGGGCCTTAATGTGCTGCAAGTTCATGATGGTAATTAGTTGGATTAAGTTGTACCAATATAAGCAAAGCAATAATGAGACGGTTACAGTAAATGGAATAAGCAGCGCTTGTCCTGTGCCAGCTGCAGAGGCACTGTCGGGCATTTCAGATGTGTTGTGCAAAACGCTTGGATGTCTGTGGTGCTGGGGAGGAGGTCTGTGCCCTTATGCTGCTGGTTTGCACACCCAGCTGCTAATGGGAGCAGGAGCACTGCTGAGGTCTCCACAGGCAAACTGGTACCAAAGCCCAAATGGGCAATGGCAAGAACTTTTAACATGTGGGAGACGAAGGGCTCGGAGGAAAAGGTGAAGCAGCAAGGTTAGAAGTAGAAAATAAGATCAGATTACAGCTTTGCTGCGTTTTAATTGCATTGTTTAATTCCAGTTTCTAATGCTCTAAGACTAGACATCAAATGGAGTGCTAAAATTATCCAAAACCAAGCTGCAAGTCTCAACATCAGAATGCCTATTACACTTATCTGTGACCTTCTTAACATTAAAACCACCATATTATTATTATTTTACATCGTCAGATTATTATTAGGCTTCTGAACTCTGCTGCAGCTTGATTTATGGAAACTGCTTAGTCACTGGCACTGGTGCTGTGCTGGGAGCGGGAGAGATGCTCGCTGGTGGCTCTGCAGAGGCTCCTGCCAAGAAGCAGCCGCTGCCCTTGACAGATCATTGCGAGCTGGTGTGCCTTTCCCTCTCGTGTCCAACTTCTGGAACGGGTGCCATCCGAACCAACCTCCTTCCCCAAGAAGAGCCAGGGGTGAAAAAAAATTCAAGGCTTGATGCACGCACCCCTCCCCACTGGTTGGGGCAGGTTTCTTCTGTGCTTTGCATGAAAAGCAAACTTCTGGTTTGCTGCCCTGGATTTTGGGGAGGTTGTGCTGCTGTGAAGGGGGGATTTGGGCTACAGAAGCAGCAGTTGGAAGGGACAGAAGTGGTCAGGGATGTGGGAAGGAGCCGCTGTGCAGGCAGGTGGGGGCTGGCGGGATGCAGGTGCTGGAGCACTGAAAGTACTTTTGAAATTAACTACAGGAGGACGGTGCTGCTGCTTCATCGTGTTCATAATGGTGATGGTTTCTGTGACCCCACTCCCAGGAGCAATCACTCTGAGCAGGAGCTGCAGGACAGGCCCTTACAAGAAGGTGTTTCTTCTTGGGCTGGACATGCACCAGGGTGTAGTAAATGCTAATAATTTACAACTGTCTGAACAGCCCAATTACTAACCTGCCTCTTTTGGTTGTTTGCTGAGTAATGACTATGCTAAGCTCTTTCTAAAGCATATACAAAATCTCAGACTTCAGCCCTGAGCCAGGTATGCCCGGGATGGGTAGGGAGGGATGCCTTGTCCACCACCTCTTTGGTCAGGCTGCGTTATTCCAGCGCTGCTGCTGCTGCAGGGCTTGTGCTCCCGGCAGCCATGCAGGTCTGGGCAGCAGCAGCCCAGAGACCGTCCAAGCCTGCGACAGAAAAAGTTGTGTGGTTTTTTTTTTTTTAAAAAAGAGTTGAACACTTCCATCCCAATTTCTTTTGTGGCTAGGTTGAGGAATCAGCTCACGAAGTGTGCCTGTTTGCAACGTGCTGGTATCCTGCAGATTGCAATGGGATAGTTCAAAGAACACACGTTGGTTAAGTAGCTTAAGTCTTTAATTGTATTCATGCTGGAGAAAGGCATTGTCAGGTATTCTCAGGGAGCTAAGAGAAGAAAAACAATGGCTCTATTTGGCAGAGTCCAGTGGATGAAACGTGTCAAGGCATAATGTCCTAAACTGCTGAAAATAGTTGAAAATAATGGATTAGTTCTCTCCTGACCCAATGCCTTTATTCTTTTTGACTTTACGGTTTTTTTTTATTGCCTTTGCTTCTCTAATGGGTTGTGGTGACTCAGTGTGAAAGGTCTGTAATAATGTTTCGCTGCTGTGAAGTCACCAGATAACCACTGTTCACCCTCCAGTTTAACACCGTTACGAATGTTCAGAACACAGCCAGAAATGGGCTGGCACCCATAGAACAGGGGGAAATAGGATGGAAAGAGCATTAAAAAGCATGTACTGAGGAATTGTACACCCAGCAAACAATGTTTTATATCTCTGTTGGAAATCAGAAACAGCACATGATAATCCAGCAATGTACAGAGCCATTATGGGATGGCTGGTGACACAGCAGAGTGCTTCTACCCTTCTTCTGTTCCAATAATTGTGCTTGCTCACAGATACAATGCTTGAGTCGGTATTTTTGGGAACTTTCTGACACTTCTTGGTCTTTACGATAGCAGGGATTAGTCTTTAAAATAGCAGGGCTATGAGCAGGCTGCGGGAGCAGATCCGAGCTGGGATGAGGCTCTGGAGACGGGACCTGGTTCAGCCGAGGTTTTGGTGTTGAAGTGGGTTGGAGGAGGGAGGTGTCAGCTCCCCTAAAGCCTCTGTGCCCAGTTTGGAGTTTGCCAGCTCGTTCAGATGCAAAAGAGCCTGCTCCTGGAGACCTGACTTGGTTTCCTCTCTTAGCAAGGACATCTGAGGACCGTAGAATCATAGAATGGTGAAGTTGGAAAGGATCTTAGTCATTGAGTTCCATCTTCTAAGTAGACACATTAAGGCTTGGCACAATAAACCCATTGACTTGGGGCATTTGGGAGCATGAAGTCAATAAATTTGTAGTTTACTGAGCATAGTGTTGGCCACATCCCTTTTACTAAAAGTTCTCTTCTGAAGCAACCAGGGCCCTAAATGCAGCAAAATGGAGAATGTATAAAAAAAAAGTGCTGGCTTGACAATATTGCACAGTCCCGTCCCAGTCTGTATCCAGTTCTCAGCTGTTCTCTGCCTTCAGTCCAACGGTAAAGTCATATTTATTTACTTGGCTCTGCTGCGTTAATGAAAAAAAAAAAAAACCCCACTTAACAAAACAAATAGAAGTAAGGACATTTGCAACCAATTATGGTATTGCTGATCAGGCAAATTGCACTGGAAATTACATGCTGAAGTTCAGCCCAGGCAGCTGATCAATAACCTGGTAGCTTGGCACCGGTGCGCTCTATCAACTTAATAAATCAATGTAATTTCAGTCCCTATGCCAGAATATAGATGTGTATTCAATATGACATCAATATTATATAATGATGGTTAAAACTAATTGGCCAAACCCCACGATCTCTTATCTGCTGTGCAACCCCACTGGAGCCCGCCGGTGCTCTGGACGGCAGGGTGGAATTTGGCTGGCTAGTCTTTAAATATACCCCTGGGCATCATTGAAAATCACATTTTTTTAAAGCCTTTCCTTTTTTTTGCAACCACAAGGGAAGTTAGCACTCCAGCATATAATTCAGGGTTGACCAAATTGCCAGCTAGCTATCTGCTGCGAGGGGAGGACTTGCTGCGCGCCGGCTCCTGGAGAGGGTTGGAGAAAACAGGCGCCTTCTCTTTGGTGGCAGATGCCCATCTTGGCGGGTTTGTGCGAAGCTTCCTTTTCTTAATGAGCTCGGACATTTTTAGCTATCCTAATACGGGTTTGGCTTAGAAGCAACGGCTGAAAGCACTGTTTGCTTTGCTTATAGGGATGCTGGGACACTTCTAACTGTCGGAAAGCTTTGGGATGGGCTGGAGCACAGAAATGCAGGAGCTTCTGGTGGTTGCTCCCACGTACAACATCACCAATTTCAATGCTCCATGCTCTCTTCTTTCCATCTTGTCCAGTTTGATCTCTCTTTGCCCTCCCATTCTGTACCAGTGACAATGGCAGTTCACTGCTGGTTCCCAGCTCTGCTGTCCCTCTCCTCCAGGGAATGGGCTGTTATCGGGATGTGGGTATATTTTGGGAGCACAAACAGGGAATTGAGCCAAGGTTGTACTAGGTGCTTTGCAAATGCAGGGGGGAAAAAAAAAAAGACAATCCCTGCCCTGAGGGTCTTATGGTTATTAGCGCCTGCACAACATGGGGATACAGCATAGAAAAAAATTTTTTTCTATATATCTATGAAAAAAATTATTTTCCTATATATATTTATATATTTCCTATATCTATAAATATATATAGCAAGCACCCTTCTTTGGAAGCATAACTTGGTTTGGCTAATGCTTAGCTGAGAGCAGAGGTAGGGAATGAGGAAAGACAATCTCCGTTCATCCGTTGCCCAGCCATAGCCAAGGCTGCCTTTGGTAGGTTTTTTTGGCAGCAGGGAGTTGTACGGATAGTTTTGAAGGAGGAGAAAGGGGTGGCTGGGTGGCGTTATATCTGGCG
>NW_010101044.1:31417-31779 GCF_000699245.1 Pterocles gutturalis
AGGGTGGTGGGCTGGCCGGGTGGTAAGTAGGTTATTGGTTCAGGGAGGTAAGAGGAGATGTGGAAAGGTAACAGGAATAAAGAGGAGAAGGCAAGAAGCTTGTAAATTATGTAAACGAAGGACCGGTATGGTTGTGGAGCGAATTGATGTGGTCTTGAGGGCAGCCGTTAGAACTGGAGATGACAATAACTGATGTTAGAGGAGGGAGGCTTGGAGGAGAATATTTTTTTTAAAGAAAAAGGTTTTAGAGATGTTAAAAAGAAAAGAGCAAGCTTGAGATGTGATTCCAAAGAGATCCAGTGTGTGGATGTGGTGGGTGAGACTGGGCCTGGGTGGGAGAATGGGGGAATCACCTGGGTGAG
>NW_010101044.1:31801-44262 GCF_000699245.1 Pterocles gutturalis
CTGCCCTGCGGGATGGGTGGAGAGCAGTGATCAGAGCTGTTGCAGTCTCTTTGAGTTATTTGAGTATTTTTCCACTTTATTTTTTGATTAACAGATCTTTTATTTTCATATCATTACTGATTCTGGTAACTTCCCCAGTGTCACACAATGCAGGTGGCTGCGGGAGGTATCCTGGTCAGTCTGATTCTTCATCCTCTGACACCAGCTTCACACAAACAAGGTTTCTTTTGCTATTTCCAATAGCAGAAAAATACTCTGAGAAAATTTTGACTTGTGGTGTTTTATCCTTTCTAACTCTGGCCATCACTCAAATAAAAAATGGCAGTGGTCTGTGGAAAAAAGAAAAATCATTTCAAAATAGATGCTTGCTTATATTTTTTCCAAACCACCAGACCAGTTTACCCATTCCTGAGAAAAGACGCAATCAAGTAACATTTTCCTTAATGTCAGAATGCAGAATAATGCCTAGATAAGTCTTTCAAATGAGATACTTTTATACATATCCCAGCCAATGCAGAAGAAAATCAGCTATTTCTTTCTCCCACCCCAAATATTTACATCTAGAAATGTTAAATAGTAGATTTGTTTTCCTTCATTTGCTCGGTTGGAAAAAAAAATTTTAATATTGATTTTTTTTTTGGCTCATTCCTGTCGGAGCACAAAGACGGTGTCGAACAGTTGAGTATGGGTAGAGGGTTTGTGTCTGTGTTACAAACAGACTTGGAGAGCATCATATCCCAGCATGGTGTGATGGAAAGATGTGAAATCCTGGATCCAGAGGCACCAGTAGCAATACTTTTAGTTTTCATTTCCATTATTGGATGTGAATAGTAGAATAATTCATACTCTTTCAAGAGCAAACACCGATTTCTCCAAAATAAGTCACTTCTTTGTGATCTTCCAAGTGGAAGCCACCTTACTCTGTGTTAACTCCCAACCACACCAGGAACAATTGCATCTCTGTGGAGAAACCTTGATGGCAACTGTGGCTGCGAGTTTTTGTGTGTTTCCACAAGGAGTTCCTGAACTGTGGATGGGATGGGATAGTGAGGAGCGGTGCTGCTTGTGTCACTCTGCTTGGGGGGATCTCTGGGAGGTAACACTCTGGATAACGTCGTGGGCAGCTGATGGAGCTGTGTGCTCCAGATATCTCCTCCTGGCAGCTCCCTCCAGGGCAGCTGTGCAGCCAGGAGCTCTCCCAAGGCCCTGCAGAAGTCCCCGAGCACAGACACCAATGTGCTGTGACAGCTGTTAGTGCCACTCCACAGATGGCTGGAGGTGGAGGGATGATGACGGAGGTGAAGTGATGCAGCCTTGGATGCTGGTACCCACCAAAGGGTGCAGCTCCTGATGCTGTAATGGGGCAGGTGAGCCCTCAGACCTGCAGGAAGCCTGTCTGCTGAGATATACAGTAGGGTGCCCAGAGAAGCTATGGATGCCCCATCCCTGGAGGGGTTCAAGGCCAGGCTGGATGAGGCTTTGGGCAACCTGGGCTGGTGGGAGGTGTCCCTGCCCTTGGCAGGGGGTGGCACTGGATGGGCTTTAAGGTTCCAACCCAAACCATTGTGTGATTCTGTGAAATACAGCCCCAAACGAGCTGGTCTGTACTTTGGGCTCAGAGTTGACCCCCACAGAGGGACATCTCCAGCAGCCCTGGGTTCGCAGACTCCTCCCCGGTCTGTCCCAGTGATGAGAGCCCATTTGCATAAGAAGCAACTGGGTGAGTAATACCAGCCTCTGCAGACATCAAATGCTGCTGCAAGTATTTTGTGGTAAACCTGTTGCTGCTCTGGGCAGGGAGGATGCACTTTACTCCGAAAGCGAAGGATGAAAGCCTTTGTGGCAACGGCTGCGCTTTGAAAGCGCCCAAGCCCAATCGTCTGCACAAGCAACTGTTTTATTATCAGAATAACTGATCTCCCGAAGCACTTAACGCCGCTGCCTGCACGAAACGAGCCGCACGCTGCAGCCTCGCAGCCCTTTGCTGAATATCGGAATCTTGCTGCAGCGATAAATTGCTGTTAATTGCAATAAATAGTGGACTGGAGGGATTCGCCTCTTTAGGTTGCTTGTTCAAGCGGGCTCAGGGTGGCAGACAGTGGAAATAACCACCGTGAGATGCCTGGCCTGGATGGGCATGACCCGAAATGGCTGTTATCTGCCCCATTCCTAGGCTGCTGGTGTGCAGCCTTGCAGACCTGTGGTTGCCAGCACAGAACGGAGTCTAAGAATAAACTAGATTTGCACTTGGTGTATCTGTTGGTAGATAAGGTCATTATTTCAGAGCAAGGTTGTGGATATAGCCCATGGAGAGACTGTGAACCTGGGTGCTGGGTTATTCCTGACGTTGTGGCCACTTAGATCACTGGAGCAAAATGTTGTGTGCTTCTGTTTTCTTACATGGAGATAAGGTTACTGGTCCTGGGATTAAAAGTGTTATTAAGGAGGTACCTGATGATTATAATTATTATTTTACAGGCTCAACAGAGTGCAGGAGCTGGCAGTGCTTTTGCAAAAGGGAAGGAGAAACCGTACAGGAGGATTTTCTCATACAGAAGCTGAGGGAACGCATTATCTGTGCCACAGCCAACAGTTTTTATTTACAGTGAGAAGCTGAGCCTCGCTCTCCGTTTCCCATCAAGATAAAATGCAGGCATTTGGTTAAAATGGTAACTGAATGCTCCAGAGGTTTAATTACCACCCCTCTAGGATCAGAATCAACACCGAGTGCAGGCTGCAGCTCCCCCCACAGCTGTCAATAAAGGGAGATCTATAGCGTGTGCTCAGATGATGTGGTCCTGCCCATAGCTGAACCTGCAAATCTGTCACTGCTGAGAGCTTTCTCTAGAACCTCAGGTTCTCCCTCAGCTATTATCAAACTCCATAGCTCCTCCTTACTACATGTTAACTTGCTGTGTGTATCGTTCCTGCATACATCTACATGGTACTGAATTGAGAGAGTTCACAGTGCTGGGAACTAAATTTCCTTTTTTTTTCCTGTATTAACAGAAAGCACTGGTCTGAGCTAGTCTCAACAGCAGCGATTATGGGAACTTTGTAAGAGCCTTGGGTGGAAAAAGCACCAAGAAACGTTTTCTGGACTGTAGCTGATGTGCTCGCTGGCACGGGCTTCTGCTCTGTGGGACAAATGATCGATGCTCCTCTGCTGCAGTTCCCGGTGTTTTCCTTCTTCGAAGACTTCAGAACTTGCAGATCAGAGGTAGGGCCAGCCTGGGTCTTCCTTGGTCCTGTTTTTCCCTCTGCGAGTGAAGATTTCTCCAGTGCATTTTCTGACTGAGCTCACCTGGCTGTGCCAAGTGTTGTCGATCCCTGTGAACATTGCAGATGCTCTGTATCTTACCCATTACTTTGCAAGTCTGGTTTTTAGCAAGCAAAGCCTTTACCCGTCTTGCAGACACTGCCTGGCACTAGGGTCACTATATCCAAGCTAGCCTGGCCAGCACAGGAACTTTCTCTAAGCCAGGGTGAATTTTTCTCATCGTCACCAGCCCCCTATAGAAAGCGTGGTGCATCCTGCCCCTACCGACCTGCAGAAATAGGAGACACCCCATGAACCATCCTTGTCCAAACACCGCGGGGGCCTGGCTGGTGCCAGCACTTTCCAGCACTAGTATTTGTTTTTCCGTGCTCTTAATCTTATAAATTGAATCGAGTCTGATAAAAGTGACTTCCTGAATGTTGCATAACAGTTAGTGTCTGTCAGGATGGAAGACAAACAAACCTGACCTTGACCTTGGAAAGTTTCCTCCTAGCAGGTAGGAGCTTCCAAAAGTCTGTTCTGATTCGTGAAATGCCGGAGGGGGCTTCTGGTCACCCTGCTGCCCTGGGACAGCAGCGAGGCTTCCCTGGCAGCCACCCTTTCCCCCCCTGAAAAAAAAACTTTGGCAAATGCTTTGGATCCTCCTCTGGGGACTGAAGAATCCCCCGGAAAGAGGTGCAGCAGGAAGGCAGCAGCGTGTTCTTGCTCCAGAAAAGAGGCAGAGGAGAAATCCTGCCCATATCTGGCATAGTTTAGCCTCCAGGGATTAATTAAAGGTTTTTTCAGTTTTTCTTTCAAGCCTCACAACATTCATCTGTGCCTCACTGAATAGGGAAAAGGGAGAGGCATTCTCTCTGGTGAATCGCCAGGCTGTTTCAATTTTCAGTTTTACATTGCAGGAATATTTTTTTCCTAAGGGAATACCACAGGAAGGGCAAACGTTGGCTTCTCACCATCAGCACATGACATCATTCATACGAGCTGGAAATCTGAGTGGTGGGTGAAACAAATATTCCCTAAACTTAGCAGTCCCCCCTTTCCTTGGTGCTCCTGTCCCCTCTTCCCTGCCCACGGGGGAGGCAGGTGAAGGTGCTGGCAGAGGGCTGATGGGGGACCAGGGGACTGGGTGGTGATGCTACAGGGGCAGGGAGATGTCCTGCATCCCCTGAGCTGCTGGTGGTGCTGGGATGGGAGCTCTGGGGCAGCAAAATCCTTTCTTCTACCACTCAGGCTTGTGGTGACGGATGCAATGGGAAGGAAGGAGCCACCCAGCTCTTGGGGCTCCACGTGAAACACGTGGGATCTTTCACGCAGGTTTCCCAGAGCCAGAAAAGCATGGGACTTGGGAGACTCTGGTTTTTGGGCAGCATCCTGAATAAGCACCACAGCTCCTGGCTCATCCCACCCCAAGTGCGTGTGTGGTGCTGCATCCATCAGACCCCGTGGACCCTCTGGCTGTGCTCTGGCTGCAGCCTTTGTTTTCTGACCCCATTACCTATTTCAGTTTGGATTTCAGCTGCTTAGACTTGATTATTTTAAACCCACTCTATCTGATTATCGGCAAGCCCTGCCAGGCCAGATATGGAGCTTCCGGGGGGATCCCCAGCAGCATCCCAGCAGAAGGATAATTTGATTCGTATTTATGCTCCTGGAGGGAATTGCTCAGCAGAGAGGGGGGAGAGAGTTACGGGGACAGAACAAGACTGGGGGAAGGCAGCTCCCCCTGCACCCCTTATGCTGCAGCCTCAAAATCTGAGAAACTTTGGTGTGTGACCGACTCCCTCACTGCTGCGCAGGGAGACGGGTGCTGGCAGGTGCCCACCATCCCCAGATGTATCGGTGATGGGCACCACAGTGCCGCTAACCCACGCTGGCACGGGAAGATGCTTCTGGAAGCAGAGCAGAGTGCAGCTGCCCAGTCCCGTGCGGAGCAGCGCAGCGATGCACAGGCACGGCAGGATGCAGAAAACGGGTACCAAAGCCATGCAGCCCTGTGCAACCTTCCCAGAGCTGCCTTGCTCTTGCTTTTTCAGTTTTTCTATTGTTATCCTAAAGCTGTCCTCCTCCTCGCCCCAGCAGGATGAAGAAGCCTCCAGCTGGCCTAGGAGGCTTATCAGCTCTGTCTGGCTGGGTGTTAACAGTCTATTTGCATAAGTACCTGTCCCTGTCATATGCCGCTTGCCTTTGTGACTCACTATTTGTTTATTTTCCCTCCAGCAGCCAGGCTCACGGGCATGCTGCTCCCCAAGGTATGCCAGGGCAGATGCCACCACCCCCGGGCACTATGCGATGCCCTGCGTGCTCCGACCCGACCCGGGGTGCACACCCTCCCTGGCTCACCCGCTCCTTCTGCCCTGCGGGACCAGCTTGGAAATTAAATATGTAACTCCCTGGGTCCCGTTTCTCCTGGCTGTCAAGAGAAAATTAAACGGGACCCCCCCATTACACACCTCGGCAGCTGGCCCTGGCTGGGGAGAGCAAGGCTGCCCATGGGACCGTGGTCCCAGCTGGTATCGCAGGGACTAGGGATGCTGCTGGGTCCATGGCTGGGTGATGGGTAATGGTCTCCTCCCTGGTGTCAGGAGGGCATGAGTTGAGATCCTTTAAAGCCTTTTCTGAACTCAGGTCTCAGCTCCAAAGGCAGAGGCAGCCTAGCCTGCCAGACCCACTCTTTGGGCTTTGCTGTGCCTAAAGCCAGCATCACTACGGCTCTGCTCCGAGTGTCGGTCGTGACCGTGGAGTCACCTCCTTGGGTAGGAGCTGAGCGGTCTTGTTTCTGCTCATTAGCTCTGAAAGGTTTTTCCATCCATAATGAGCAAGTCATTAATGTTAAACTTCCGCTGCCAGCAACGATTGATTTGGAGATTATAACCACTAGAAAGGGAGGATGCGTCGCACGTACAATGTGTTAAAGTCCTGGCGTGCAGGAATTGCTGCTTCGATGGGTGGCTGTCATCCGTGGAGCTCAGAGGGATGTGGGGCTGCTCAGCAGCCTGGCAGCGCTGGTGCAGAGGGGTCCGGCTGCAGGTGAATTCAAACCCATAGCGGGTCTGGCCTCCGCGGGAGGGCTGTAATCCTGTCCTAGGAGGTGATGGGCTCAGTGATTTGACAAGTCGCTGTGCTCTCGTTGATGTGATCCTTCAAAAATGTGGCTTTCAGAGCCAGCTTCCAGGCACCCTTGTCCAAAGCTGGTGTCAGGGCATATTCCATCAGATCCTGGCTGTATCCAGACCTGATGGCTTTTTTTTGAGATAAATATTGTGGGAAGTTGTAAATCTCAAAAAAAAAAAAAACCCTCACTTTCCATCTTTCTCTCTTTTCCTCAAATGCATTAGCGGCTGATTTGTCCTTCTGGCTGCTCTTGGGTCTTTGTGAACCATCGTTGCCCGTCCCGTGTCCCACGTGCCTCCCTCTCCGCTCGCTGCATCCCGGCTGAGTTTGCTGCTTGGGAATATTGCTCAGGTGATGGAGTGTCCATGTCAGCCCCCCTATGGTTAAAACCAACCCCGTAAGCCAGCCCTCATCATTTTATTTATGACTTTGGGATGAGATAATGGTTTTCCACTTTGAGAAGAAAGCTCTCTACTTCAACGTTTATTTTCCACAAATGCCTTGGCATTTATATTGCAACAGGAGACTATTCGGTGACATTATCTGATAAATATCACGTTATACAGCTGCAATTTACAATGCATATATTTTTAACAGTGCTTCTAAGCTAAATTAAATGCTTCTAAAATATGGTGCTTATGGAAAACAAATGTCTGTTCTAGCAATTTTATTTTTCAGGGTACACTATTTTTTTTTTTTTAAACCAGATACCATCTTTATCCTGTCAGGCAGTAAATTATGCACTTGCACTTTCATAAACTCTCCCCTTGGGAACTTAGTCAATGAAATGGAAATGTCTTTTTCACACCCTCCAACTCCAGAGAAATACAGGGAAATAGCCAACTTGGCTATAAACTGCATGTCTAGAGGGAATCCATAGAAAATGTGGATTAACGCAGCCTTGATGCATGTATTGTTTAGCATATCTACCGTTCCCTCCAATGGCGCATTGAGTTGTGACTCAGATCTTTAATGTCTCTTCTTTTTTTGAATTGGGAGAATAATTGCATGTTCCGTGGTGGGATCTGCAGGTAGGACGGCACTTGCTGGCACCTGGCTGTTAAACTCCCTCCCAAGCCAGGGCAGTGGTGGGAGGAGGAAAACTCTGTTGGCTGCTCAGGGGAGTAAAACACAGCTGCTTTTACACCTGGGTGGATCCTTCCCTGGGTTGTGGGGTGGCGATGGGTAGGACCAGGGTTTGCAATGGCATGTCCTGCCTTTGGGACAGCCTTTCATGAGGTAGTTGCTCTAGATGATCCTTGTGGGTCCGTTCCAACTGAACTATCCTAAATCTATTTTCATCATCCATCACCCAGAGCTACAGAGTTTGCCCATAGCAAATGTCTTCATGGGAAACTCCGAGCAGCCCGAGGAGCTGTGTTATCCCATCACCGCATCTCACGTGGGAAGTTTGAAATGCCAACAAAAAGGGAGCAAAGGCATGAAAGTGGGAAGCGTGTTGCAGGGACTCTGCTGCGATGCCCGAGGATCTGTCCAAGGCAGGAGGAGCTACCACAGGTCTCCTGTCGCCTGAGCGGCACCGAAGCTGTTCAGCTGACTGCTGGTGGTCCTTTGGGTCTTATTTCCCCAAATTTACCCTCAAGTGCCTTTGAAAGCCCTAGTTCTGGGGACCGCACAAAATGTGTGATGTGTTAGATGCGCTTTGCAATAGAATTGAACTTACAGAAAACAGAAACCAACCCAAAAAAAAAAAAAAAAAGGAATCTTGAAATTTGGCAGAAAAAATTCAGTGCACAAACCCTGCAAGGATGTGAGCATCTTTGCACAAAACCACTTACGGATGCGTTCCTTAAGGGTAATCCCTTCAGACAGAGAGAGGCTGCCGTTTCTTTGACAGATATTAAAGCAGCTGTTGCTGGAACATAGAGAATTTTTGAGCTATCCATCAAGGGATGGACATCTGTAATGCTATATCTATTTTTTTTTTGTTTATAGTTTATTTTGATACCAAATTTCTAGCTACTGAAGGTAATTGAGACTGCAAACAAAATCCCTCTATCCACTGATCTGCCAAATCAAATTTTCTTCTTCTGTAAGTACAGTATTTTTCCTTATCTTCAGAGAAGAAAAGAATTATGCAGAATGAATGAGAAAGAAAAGGGATTAGTTTATATGATGACCATAGCCACCACCTCTCCCTTGATCTTAGTTCATTCTCGAAGATGGGAGTGATGATTATTGTAAATTAGGACGGAGCTTGTTCTTTTTCCTTCTACTGGATCTGCTTACTACTCTCCAAATGAACACATTTTAATAAAAAATAAATATCCTGATTATAGCTGGGATATTGGACAACCCTACCTGGGATATGGATGCAGGAAGATTTCCATCACCTTTGTGTTCCCCTCCTGGAAAGCTGCGTACTGCTCTGGTCCTGGACAGAAATTCAAGTAGCCATGAGGCTCTTCTGGTGACTTTTGGCTACCAGAGGCCTCAGAAGAGTAGGGTTAAGGCTCTAAATTAGCAGCCATGTGTCTTCTGGCCTGTTTTCAAGTTGAGTGGTGCTTCTGAGGATTTCCCTGAGCTTTCTGTCATCAGAGCATCTCCCTGCCCAGGGGTGATCCTCCAGCACCCCCCTCCAGAGCTGGGTGGGCATCGCTGCGGGAACAGGCTCAGGGTGCTGAGATTTCATCCCAGCTCCTTGGTATTCCCTACTGAATAGAATTTTAATTAGAATTTTCATTTAGATGAGATATTGGGAAGAAATGTTTTCCTGTGCGGGTGGTGAGGCAGTGGCCCAGGCTGCCCAGAGAAGCTGTGGCTGCCCCATCCCTGGAGGGGTTCAAGGCCAGGCTGGATGAGGCTTTGGGCAACCTGGGCTGGTGGGAGGTGTCCCTGCCCATGGCAGGGGGTGGCACTGGATGGTCTCTAGGGTCCTTTCCAACCCAAACCAGTCTGTGATTATATTTAGGAACCACTTGCATTCCCTTGGACCTGTCCTGTCCATGTGTCTGGTGCTAATGGAATGCAATTTGATGACAACAAGGCATCTGGCTTTTCCTTCTCCTCTCCCAGGAGATTTGTTTCCACCAAGATTTTCACTGGTTTCAAGTTGAGAAGTTTTCCTGGAGCAAAGTGTTGGGAGATGAACTATTTCATATGCTACTTCTCCTGATGCTGCTTGAACAGTTTTGTAATCCTAGCTCTAGGGTGAGCCAATTCACCCCTAAAATCAATGTAGTCACGCCTTGCCATGCCAGCACCGTGCTCCCCAAAGCGTGGGACAGCCCCGGGGCACGGGCAGTGGAAGCAATACCTCTGTGGCACTTTGGGGGGCTTGTGTTTAGTGATGGGATTTAACTTGCACGAAGCTCATCAAGTCTCCATCCTTCACTTAAAACCATCTGTTAATTCTACTTACGTGCTCATCATGGAAAGGGTGCCTATATTTTTCTTGTAGGTATGCAAAATTAAGCACCGGTGAATGAAGATGAAAGGCAAATGTTGCTGGTTCCTTCCCTGGAGATCATATTTCTTACTTGTTGCATAACTTCTTATTTTAGCATCAATCAGCTGAGCCTTTGTTGTGTAGACAATTCTGTCCTTTCAGAGGATTTGTACGGTATTATTTCTTCCAAAATGCCTTTTTTGTTGTTGTTTTTATTATTAGATTTATTTCTTCTCTTAGCAAACGCCAGCCGACAACACCCTGTCAGAGCTCTTCGTAAGTGTTACATAAATGTCATCCTATGTAAACTGAGTGTCACACATTTTATATATGTGACCTTTCTGTAGAACCATCCATCAAGTGTTATCTCTGCGTATCTGTATGTCTGTGCTACAAAACTTGCAAACAAATGCATGTAAGTATAAGCGTGCGTATATGGCAGCCAAAAATCTGTTCAGCATGCAACCGCTGCTGCCCAGGCAAGTACTCAAAAAGCAGAAATGGCCAAATTCTTGATGCCGGTGCAACTTGATCTACGCCCTTTTCTTGAAGCAGCCCGAGATTTTAATTGCGTGATCAGAAACTATTTTTCTTCTGCGTGGCTGTGGCGTGCGGTACGCGAGACGGGCGGTGAGGGGCTCAGCGATGCTGGCTCGCTCCCATTGTTCAGCGCACGATCCTAGGCCTTAGCTCAGCACATTATTCACATATCTGACCACTTTGGGATTTTTTTGCAGCAGTAGAAAAATACAGTTCCAGTATTCCTGTGTGCAGTTTTTGAAGCAGAACGAGGTGTTCATCTTCTGGATAGCAAAAATGCATTTGGGTTGAGTCTGGGGATGCTTCTGTGAGAGGAAACGGGATTTTGACATGTTGCGACCTCCTTCAGGGGTATCGTCCAGAAATCCTGGAGCAATGGCTGTAGTGGTGTACAGGACCGGAGCAGGATGTTGGCAGGTTCCCATGAAGACAGGATTATTAATTTCTTCACGGTTTTTCCTACGGTACTTTCCACTATGCTGCATCAGTGCTTCAGCACCTTCATTAATCCTCCCTGAACACCCGTTACGAAGATGGGTCAGGGTGACACATGGATGGATGAAGGTCACTTTTGACTAATTCAGGGCACTCCATCTGAGAAGCGGAATGTCTGCTTTTTCAGAGCATTTAACATGATACAGCACTTCATACGTGCAAGCGCAGCACCCGCTGCTCCCAGCTGTAGGAAGATGGATGTCAGCAATTCAGGCTGAAGTTTTCAGTGTGGGCAATACAGCCGTCAGCACCCAAAAGTTTGCTTTAATGACTTTGTTAGCATTGCAAAGCCTGTGGCAAGGGCAAGGAGAGAATCCTTTTCTTTGGGAGAGTTTTATCCTGTCCTCACTTGCAGCCCTTGCTTTGTTCCCTGGGTAGTTTTTGGTTCTGCAGATAAGATGAGGATCTGGACAATTTTATTTTTTTTTTCCTTTTTGTTTCCATGGCATGCAGGTGTCATATGGAAAACAGATTGGGACAATCTAATTAAGAACAGCATTGGAATATCTGCGCACAAGAAAGTCTCCATAAATTGGTACAGAATGCCTCACTTTGGCCATTCCTGGTGCTCTGACCGGCTAGCACAGAGACCTTCAAATATCCCCTGAAGCTGCCCGTGCACGTGGATGGGGTGGGATCCGTGGGTGAAGCCCTGGCAGATGGGTGCTGGAGCAGTGGGACCAGCATCCCCCAAGGTACCTGGGGCTGGTGGGGACCAACAGAAAGGAGCTGTGCTCACACATCCCACTGCTCTTGTAGGACCCAGAAAGGCTTTTTTAACTGGGGGCTTGAAGTTTCCCATTCCTCGGGGGGCCTCTGAGTGCTGGGGCAGCAGGTGCCCCAAGAGCAGCATCTTGAGGGACTTCAGCTGCCAGAATCAGGCATGGTTTTGCTGTGTGGTGTGAGCTGCTAAGGTGACTAATTTGGGTGGGTTTATGTAAAAGACCATAAAAGGCTGCCCCATGCCAAATTTCAAGCCCCTATTTCCAGACTTACGGTCCTAAAAGCAAAACAAAACCTCAACAAGGCCAAGAATGACCAAAGCGATGCTCCTCTCCTGTGCTTTCATCCTTGGAAGAGCCAAAGGACTTGGAGCGTTTCAAAAGCGTCCAGTGCAGGCTGCCAAGGCAGAAAGTTGCAGCCTGCTTCCTTCAAGTTTGGCAAATTAGAAGGAGCCAGAACAGGGATGTGTGGTGGGGGGGGAGCACCACCTTAGTGGTGGTGGTTCTAGCTGGGCTCCCAATGGTTTTTAACAACCGGTCATTCCCCATTTCAGAGTTGACCAGTTTAACAAATTTAAGAAATGATGACAGATTGGGATTGAAAAACCATCTTCAACCTGAATTTTCATCTTCTGCAGCAATGGTTTAAAACAGTGCAACACAACTTCTGCAGTTTTTGTTTTACTGGAGGGCCTCCAAGAGTTTGCAAAGATGTACATTGTACGGACCGCTCCATCCAATTATTATTTTTAATTTCAGTGTTTTTATCTCGACAGCCATGCTGCTTTTAATCCTGGGGAAACAGCTGCCAACAGGTAGCCCTGGGCCACCCAGATGCCCAAAATCATCCCTTTGGGGAGCGCACGGCAGGGTCACTCCGGGGGCGGCTCCGGGGAAACTCTCC
>NW_010101045.1:0-35839 GCF_000699245.1 Pterocles gutturalis
TAAATTGTTCTTAACTCAACCCACGAGTCCTTTTAGTCATTTTTTCCCTTTACCCCTTTAATTCTCTCCCCTGTCCTTGGGTTGGGGGGCGGGGAATTGCATGAGTGGGTGTGTGGTTTGGTCCCCAGCCGAGGGCAAACCCACCACAAGTGCCAGAGTAACACGAGGAGTGGGAAGTTCAGGAGTGGATCAGCAGGTGGTAGCTTAACTAAATAAGCACTGTCCTTTGTTATTTGTGTTAACACTGAAGGACCCTCTAGGATATTTTTCAACAGAAAGTCTTAATGTGTTTTCTAAATTGTTGCTAATCATACTTCACAGGCTGAATGTGTGTTTTTTCTTTCCCCTAGAAAAACCCAGAACATGCAGTTGTCTTTCATCTTGTCAAGCAGGCAGTCCATAGGAGAGACACTGACAGAGTACAAGGCAAGTGACTGCTCATCTTGCACCCATCCTTCCTTTTTGAAACAAAGGAGATAGATATATTTCTCCAGTGTAGAAGAGACAAGTACCAGGGTGACTGTAAAAAGAGTTGTATTGATCTGTTCTCCACCAGTGTGAGAAATGGAAAAGAGCTGGTAATTACCTGCCTCGTAATTCTGAACATGATGAACCAGGAAGAACACTCTAAGAAATTGCTTCCCATGAGGTAATTAATCTTAAGTTTTCTTTTTCCATCCATCACATGCCATCTTAATGTATCCTTAATTCTCATCTAATCTTATAGAAATAGTAAGAACTATACCCTTCGGTACATGTATCAGTTGGAGGTCCTTATCCATACATATATTCTGCTCCTATAAACTGGCGATGCTCATTAGGTTGGATATCTTTACTTGAGTAGAAACATACACCATGATTCTAAGTCAGAGCAGATAGGTCCAGTTTAAGGATCTATTCTTCATTCCATCCATCCCAGTTTAGCTGTTATCCTTAATGGTGTCAAATGTTAACCTCTCTGAGTAAATCTGTGGAACTGAAACCCAGTCACGTGCATTCAAAGAATCTTTCACATGTGCCTTCATCTTAGTTTCTTCCATGCAGGACTGAACTTTGTGAACTGTGCAGTATGGCTCTTTTTAATGCAAGATATGAACAAATCCATAGAATTTTCACTCTCTTTCAGAAGATACAAGAAGTTGACACATTTTATTTAGTTTCAGTCTCTTCACAGAGAGAATACACATTCGAAATTTAGGTTACAGGTCTGAATGACAGGTTACGAGGCCAGGTAGTTTTGCAATACAGTGGTTGCTGAAGACACTGGTTTGAAGGTCAGGTCCTAGGTCCCCAGCAATCTCTCTGCTTCACCCAAGACAATTCATTTGATCTGTCTCCAATTTTATCTTCTGTGTTAAAACAGGAATGGTATTCCCTTTATCTGTGTTGCCATTTTAAGTAATAAAGTCTGAGTCAAACAGGTTGTATTTCATTTGCACAGCTCCTTTTTCAAGCATGATCAAAGAACAGCTCCAACCTCTTTCACAATTGTTACTGAAATTCTGTATACAACTGATATAACCAACAACCATCTCCACTACTCCTATTACAGACTTGGCAAGAGCCGTATTACGTCATCATTATATCTGCAATACAACTGCAGAAAATTTCAGTGGAAGTGTGTGCTCTCCACATAAATGATACCATGAATTTGATTTTTAAGTGTTTATATTCTAATGTGTAGCTTCAAACCATGTAGAAATGAGACATGAAAAGGTGAGAAGGCTTACAGAATTGTACTGTCTAAAAGCTTATGGAAATAAAGCAAGAAATATCAAGGAAGGAAATACGAGATGGAGATGAGAAAAAGAGAAGGACTATCTTCCTAAAATGACCTCATTAAAAAAGCTAGTTGCATGTTTGCTAAACTCCTGCTGAGATGACATTAAACAAAAGATCCTCTACAACTGGAAGATATTAAAGGATACAAAGTAGTAATTCCACATGCCCTTTTCAACATCAGCTGAAACAAATATAATATATTCCTTTGTAAATACTACACTTCATGCTATTAACTTCAATGACTGTTTCATACTTGCTCATCTTTCACCTTGATAATGTAATTATAGAGGTACAAGGTATTCCACATAGATGCCAAGATGCAATTTAGCTGTCTCCATGTTTCCTAGTCAGATTGTACCCTGTATTAGACCCAAGTATGATATAGTTATTAATAGTTATCCTATCACAAGTTTCACTGATATATTTCCAAGGATCATGTTGTCCCTATCCTGATAGTAAAAAAGAGGCCAAAAACCATAACTTTGTTGATAGTACGATCTAAACAGGCTGCAAAAATTAAAATTGAATGTACATTAACACAGTCCCAGCCCATCTATCTGATACATATATGTACAAATGAAAACCTTTTTTTCACTTCAGGCCACCCTCTCTGACTGATTTACTTACCTTGTTTCTCACATTTCTCTCACACAATTACACATACGTGGAAATGACTAGATGTAGCATTACTATTCTGCAGTTAGTGCTACTCTTGAAGAATTCATACTACCTAGTCTTCATTTTCACCAAACTGCGCTTATAGAGAATATAAGAAAACAAAATAAAAATAAGAATGAGTCCCTAGGCAGTTTCACCTTCAGTTTTAGGCTAGCCTCTACTTTTCATTTGAGGATGGATGTTTTGATTAAAAACTTAACTGTGGTCTTGTGGCAGCCATTGTCATGAGCACTTACTAATGTCATTAGAATAAAATAGTAAAAAGTTGGTATTTTCAAAGGACAGCAACACAGTCGGCCACTTAATTTGTATAGAATCTTTTGAGTACCCAAGCCTCATCCATGCTGGTGTACAGTGAAGCCTTTTCTATAATTACATTCCAGACAATAGCACAACACTTTTCTTTTTCACTGCTGAACTCTTGATCTACTGTCTTTATTGTGTTTCCTTTTATAAATAATTTTATGGTCAAATACCCAGCTGAAATTTAAATAAAATGAAATCATGACTTCTTTTCACCATTAGCCCAAGATAACATAATAGCATTATGACAGGTGAAGGTTAACATTTCTAGTGGCAACTTTCATTTAAACCATCTCAAAGCAAGATGGCATGCATAATTGCTTTGCACCAATAGAGGAAATAACTCCCATTAATCCTCTGCTGAAGGTCATAGAAACATTGCACAGGCTCAGAACAATCACAGAATGAAGACAGAAGAGAACTACTGGGTCATTTAATTCATGCATCCCTAGCTACTAACACAACCTCAGACAACTATTTACCTAGCCAATACAGACTTTTTCAGTTATAATCTACTAGCAAATGGGAATTTGTTCAGAAGAAATAAAAGTAAGATGGGTCTTTGTTAAGAGGAATGTCTTTAAATGATTTAGAAAAAAAAAAAATACCATGGATAATATGGACCTGGTCCTAGGCTAAGGAAAAGTCCTCCCTATTCCAGCAACACAGCTAACAAAATTTTGTTGCAGGGAGAATCAGGCCCTCCATTTTCACTTATTTTTCATTTTTGCTATTATTAATATGCCCTTGTTCCATACAGAAATACCAAGAGACAATCTATTCTCATGGCACTTCTGCCCAGTTTTTCAAGCCCAGGAGAATCTGTTAGTGCAGCATTCAGTTATTAGATGAACCAAATCAGAACTCCATCATTACTTTTTATTTTGCCATTAGAGGTGAAGAACATGAACTTTCACACTATGGACTTTCTTAGTAATTATTACCAGGAGATTTTCTTCAGTTTTAGGGATGTTAGATTGATGTTCCATTCCTAAACCAGAAGTTTTCCATAGAAAACTCGAAAAGTTACAGTGGCGAGTTGGAATGCATAGAAGGTATCCAGTGTTACAGGAGGATTAATAGACACTCCACTCATCTGTATTTTTCAAGCGTTCCTCTAGAGAATTAATCGGAGATGATTGAGCTTTGGCTAATTCAGGAGATACAAACTGCGGTGATACACCATGTTATTTGAGCAACAGTAGCAATCATTGGAAGCATCAGTCCCTGCTTCTTGGAGACACATTAAAGCCATGGACTGTGCTCTAAATCTACCTCATTGGGTGCAGCTGAGGGAAGGAACAAATCCTATCCTATAAGTACATTGAATTGACTGTTGTTTGCTCTCCATTTCCTCCATACCACTTCCCCTGTTCCCTCACATCCACCTTCCACCCTCTCATTTCCTCAATCACTTCGTCATCTTTTCTGAGGACTAATCCTGCCTCAGCCATGTGCCATGCTAGAAAAATCTTCCCCCTTCAGTACCATTTGCCAGCCATCATTCCCTTCATTTTATTTCTGCTATTTACCCATATCTGTCATCTACTTAGACTACAAGATACCCATAAAAATGGTTATTATTGTCTATCCAGTAGAAGCTTCTTCTGCTTACTTTTGCTGTTATCACTGGCTCATATTGCTCTTGCACAAGACTGCAAAACTCCGCAAGCTCATTGCTTATAAACTCTTTACATGGATAGTTTGTTATGTGTATATTTTGAAGCTACACAACCAAACTGGGCACACAAAGGTACAACGGATAAATGAGTCAACACAGGTCATTTGATCAACAGGAAATGGTGATGTGCATGTTTTCACTCTGCCCCACTGAAAAGTAACATGCACAAGGTTAAGTCACTCTTGTTTTGCATTTGTGGTGGTCCAAGAGTGCACAACTATCAGCTACTATGGCTCCATTGACAATTGGTAGCCTAGGAAGCCATTGTAGCACTGACATTTTTCCCAGATAGCAACTCCTTTAAACATCTCCCTGTGACCTGTTTGCCATTTCTCTCACCATGTCTTTCCCAGTATAGTTTTTGTTTCACTAATGTAATGCAGAAAGCAGGTAGGTATAGAAAAGTCACAACTTTCATTGAGTATGCCAAGCCACAAACAGTATTGTGTGAAGGTCAATACCATGTAAATAAATGCTCCAGTACTTGTTTATATGTTGGGGCTGTGAAAACTGTGAATGTTATATAAACAATTAGGATTGATTTAATTACATTCAGAGGCTTGTTTGTGTTCAGTTATTAAGAAATGCTGAAGTCTCTCAAAGCAAATATCCAGGACTTCTCTGACAGTCTCTGCAGAAATAAAATTTCTGAGTAGCTTCCAATATATGATACCCATCTTTTAGTAGAACTTGAGAGACCTCCTTCTAAATAAAACAGTTGCTCTTTTCTCTCCCAGAACTGAATATAGTAAAATTAAGGCATTTGTACCTACACAAATCATTCCTGAACTATTTAAAAAATGACAAGAGCAACCTTTTGACAACAGCTAGAAATACAGGGTGATGTTTTTCTCCAAGGATATCACTGGGCACAGAATAAATTGGAATAAAGACACAACTGCACCAACAGGTATCCTACCTCACTCAGGGCAAGCATTCATATCAGCATGGCAGCATGGCAAACAGCCAAAATAGCTTGTGTCCCAAAAACAGATTCATTGAATTGGACTGCAGATAAAGATCATTTTACTCTGACACAAAACTAGGCTGTTGCCAAGTCTTGCTGTTTATTCTTACTCTTGTGAAGACATCAGCATCTGTAAAGTCATCCAGTGATTCAGAAAGCTGATCCTGCTGCAAACTAACTTGTTGAAAACAAAAAGAGTTAACATTCAGCCAAATCAGTCTTTTATGTGATCCATCACGTGCCACAAAATCGTTATTCCAGAATAAGCAAACCAGCAGAAACACATGCCCTTGACTGGAGAGGAAGAACAGTCTTCTCTTTCACTAAGAACCGACATTTATGTCATTTTTAAGTGACGTAGTCACAGTGCAGGACTAAACCAGTTTTCATTACCTCTACATGCTACCACTCCACAACCATAGTTAAGACTCCTGTGTCCAGTTCTGATACCGACTCACCACAACTTGGCTTCTCTGGACCGAGTTTATCTCCCTTTTGATGAGCTTGCTGGATCCCACATGTACTTTTTGTCTCTGCAACAAAAACAGCTGCTCTGTTTCCTTGGAAGAGATTTCTACCCATGAGAATACATTATTTCAGTCTCCGTCTAGGGCTTTCTACTAGAAAGATCCAGGGTTATTAACTCTGGGCATCCACTGTCATTGAAAGTTACAGCAGAGATGTGCTGGAACAACATACTCCTGAAATACCGTAGCAAAATCATATTTACTGGACATCACAGCTAGCTGTAGGACAGAAAACACATTCATGACCACCCATTGCTTGAAAAATGTGTATGTCCTGACATTCTGGCTTGGCCTTCTAGTAGGCTCCTCCCATGGCTAATCATCCTCCAGATTTCCCTTCGGCTTTTGGTGCTACAGCTGCTTGTTTACTTCTGTAGTAGAGATATTGTGATATGCTATCATGAATTGCTGAAATAAGTAAGGGAATACAAACCTTGAGAACACATCTCACTATGGTGTTTAATTGATGGTGTTTGATTCACATGGGAAAAAAATAATAGAATTTTTACTCCTGGAAGGTTAAATTACTATAAAATAAAACCAAAATAATCTATGAAGTACAAAGACCCAAATTATATCTGGAGAGCTTTCAGAAACAATCAGGGAAAGCAGCAGTTGAAGTGAACTCCATTCAGTTCATTTGTTTTCAGTATTAAGGAAATAAGGCAAAATACCAGGCCAGACTGACATGTGGTATATGGGATTTAGCTGAGCATCTGGTCATTCATACTTAGAATTCTGATAAATTACTATAATCAAAGCTGCATCAATGTAAACTAACAAATTTGAATCACATCTCAGCCACCAAAATAGTTTGTTATGCAAAAATGGGATAAATATTTGGGGTTTTCTTCAATATGATTGGTTGAACACAGAGGAAAAACTTGTCTCAGTTAGAGTAATGTTCTGAGGAATAATTTTTTTGCTAGATATTGATACATTAATGCAAATATAAAATTCCAGCATGCAGCAGGCACTGTAAGAGATGACTGAAAACAACCTCAAACTAAAAATGTACTGATGCCATTTCCACAGACTTCCTTGGTGTCTTTTCACTGTTTTGATAAGTGCTGAGATAATCTAAGGTAGAATGTCCTTCAGATGTGGTACCCTGAGCTTGCCTTAATCATGACTCTTTTAAGTAGAAAATCAAAATCAGAAGTAAGTCATCTGAGAATTTCACAAAAACTGCTCTCAGGAGATGGACTTTATACAACCAGAATTGGACTCTATCAGCAGATCAAGAGGCTCATCACCATTAATCAATTTCCTAACGTTTGTGTGCTGGAACACAATTTCTCCCATTTTATGGATAAACAAATTGTGATACAAAGGGTCCAACTGATGTGCACGGGATGCAGCTGTAAGACATGGAGATAGAAGTTTCAGTGACTGTGCTTCAGATCAGATCATGCACATTTACAAGATTTGATGTCTCTGCTCGTACTGTGTATGTGCCAGGCTATTGGCAGGCTATGTGGTTCTCTGTCAGCCTCAATATCTTTGTTTCAGTGTCAGCTTTGTCTGCAAAGCAGAGATTTGGAGCTCAAGGGTTATGCCAGGCAGCTGAAATACAGATTTTTTCAATCAAGCCCATAATAAAGTGAGGAATAGCTTTCAGACACATCATAACTTTGCCAGTGTTTCAGGTATTTTCACCAGAACAAGGGTTTCAAACCCATTATTGGTTCTATAGGTACCAGTAAGACGCAGAGGTTGATAGGCTTTTTCATCTCACTACACAGCAGAGGTGACAGATCTTCCAAACCACGTTCCAGCTACCAAGATCGTAAAATTAGGATTAGAAATTAGTTGGTGTGACTCACTTATTCCAGAAATATGGAGACAGAGTGACTTTAGGATGAGACCTGAAAAGTTTATAAGCACAGTTATACTATGTATCTGTTACCGAAGCCGTTGCCTGGATGAAGCATCCTTGTCTTCAGAGGAACCGAACTATTGCTTTTCTTCACAAGACACAAATGGTCTTTTACGTAGTGGTGAAGAAAGGGGAAGTGGTACACCATTACTTCAGTAAGATTTTGATTATGATTTTATAAGAAAATATGTTCTGAAATAACCTACAGTAGGGTTCCAACAACTTTCTGGAAAAGGTTGGTTTTTAGTTGACATTTCTGAAGACCAGTGATCAGTTGTATTAGGCTGGAAGGATGTATGAGATGAAGTTACTCAGTAGCATTTCTGGATTCCCATCTTGATCAATATTTTATCTAATGATAGATCTGGAGGAAAATGCCATTCTGACTGTGTCCACAAGAACACTGAAAGACAGAGTTACTGTTCCAAATGACCATAATGGAAAAAATATTGTATGTATTTGGGAAGAATCAGCTGTACTTACAAAAAATGTGGAAAGACTGGACCAAATCCTTCTTCAAAGGAAAGTTAAAATCCCAACCAGGCATCATTCTGGCAATATAAACAGAAGTGATGTGGGTGAAACTTAGGAAGGAATTTGTCCGATATCCCTCAGATGGAATATCAAGGAACTGAAGAATATCCTTATGCTTTAATTACGGTCATGGAGTAAGTGCATAGAGTCCAAAGATGAACAGTGAGAAGACTGAAAGGGTCTAAAAACATTATCTCTAAGGAGTGGTTTGGGAACGTGTTTTAAAGCAGACAAAGATGACCAAGGAAGATATTATACCTTATCCTTAAATATATAAGAAGTTGCAAAGAGGAAGAGAATACGATATTTACCAGGTTCACTAGGTATTTTGCAATTGTAGGTCTTCTTCTATATGACCCCTTGTGTTTTGCAGAGTCCTATCTGCCCTGTCACTTAACAAAGATGACAGTAATGATCAGTCCTTCACATATTTTTGGGACAGTGCCAGAGCTGTGGAGTTCTTTAGATACCCAAATCATTACAGATATTGATAGTAATAAAGTTGGGTTTCACTATATCATTTAGATTAGTCATATTAAACCTGTGTTGGGCAAAACATCCATATTTATGCTGTATTTAACTTTCTATTAATAATAAATTCAGGTGAAATAGTTTTGTTATTAATATTGATCACTGTTCCAATTGAAAACCCAGGTGTCAAGGTTTCCTTTAGCATGTTCAGTTATATTGAATAGTCCTGTTGATGAGTGAGAGCCTAATGAAGGCTAACAGATGGTATGTTTAATATTGCTGTAGGATTTGAAGCTCTTGCCAAAACAGATACACAAAAGGATTTGACAGCCCTGTACTGAAAACCTTTAATTACAGCTACTTCAGCTCCTAGGGTTTTCTGTGAGGCTAACTTAACAGCAGAGCTTTAGGGTAGGTCAGCATGGCAGGGAAAGGCTTTGTGGAGCCAGACAGTAAGTGCTGGTAAAACTGTTTGCTGAACATTAATAAACTGGGCTTGGTGCAGGTGGTTTAGAAAGAGAAGCCTCAATAGAGGGAAATAAGTGATGGTGCTTTCTCTGCCTTGGAGAACAGTCTGACCTTTGTCTAAAATATCACCTCTTGAAGACTGTCATCATCTGTTTAACAGGTAGGTGGGGAGAGAGCATGTAGGTGAAGTGGAGCTTTAATTATACCTGAGTTTCAGCTGGTATTTCACCTTTAAAATTATGTGAACTTCAGTCCACTTACTACTCTTAAGGACAGCAAATGACAAGCTAGGGGGTTCAAATTTGCTGAAGCTGTAAAACTGAAGGAGAGCACAAATTTATTCATAACAGAAGAATACACATAAAACACAGAAATCTATGATTTCTGAGATCTCTTTTGATTTGTTGATCTGAGTTTTAGAGGAAACAAAAACGCTTTCAGAGACTTCCGTGACATTCCCCTGGCTCTACATGTATCCTGGTTTCAGTGATACTACTCACCAGCCAGAGACCAAGGTTCAGCCCATTACCGGCTAATGATCCCAGAGCAGGGAGAGCCCTGAAACATGATCCCAGAAAATATGTGTCCTAGTGTCTGAGAGACCAAAAGCCAACTGAGAAGAAGACCCTGAGAGAGGGGTGACCCAGAGAGAGAGAGAGAACTTCTGGACAGAATCTCACCTATATACTGAGTGTGATGTGCATGACATGGAATACACCACTGGCCAATTTGTGTCTCAATCTTAAACCTAAAATCAAATCCTAGGCTAGTAACTGGAGCTGTGCTCCCTCCCAGCTTCTCCCGCCCCTGCAGACACTGGCACAGCAGAGATGCTGAAAAATCCTTGACTGTCCTGGCAGCAACTATAGCCATTAGTATGTTATCAGCCTCCTTCTCAGCACAAATCCAAAACACAGCCTCACACTAGCCACTATGAAGAAAGTTAACTCTGTGCCAGACGAAACCAGGATAACATGGAACATTTGCTTCCTGGTTTTCTGGCATAAATTCACACCACTTCCAAAATGAAATAAGGCATAATTAGCAGTCATGTTCTGATTTGTCCAAACTGATTTATAGGCAAATTCTTAGAAATTGAATCAATTCCTTCAGAAAGAAGAACATCCCTGCATGCAGGGAGAAATATTGTCATGAAAAAAATGGAAACAAACAAACAAAACCAAGTAGGAAGTGAGATTCCCCAAAACCAACCTGCAAACCAAGTTGGGACAACAGAATAGGGAAGCCTATGCAGATTTCCATGTGTACAGAAAAGTAGTGCCACCTGGTTAGTAACAAATTTTGCCAGTCCCCACAGCACTGACAGACAAGTATTTCACCTTCAGAGAAAATCTCTGAACCTTTCAAAATTCAGAAAGCACATGAACAATTGACAAAGGTATATGTCCAAAGGAAAGTCCACAGGGGACAATCCCTTTTTTCTCCACAGCTGGCTGGGGTTGGTCACTTTTCTACATGTTGCCTTGTCTGTTGGTGGATCATGAATTATCTTGTGTCAAACCAGCTGCTTCTCATTATTCCAGATAATACTGAAGCCTGACATTTTTACTGCCTCATGCAAGAATCTGCATTTTTGGCTTAATCCAAACAGCAACTGAAAATGAATAGACACCAAACACTAGTCTGAAGGAGAGTGTGTACTGGCACCCGGCCCCAGCTGTGCAGGCAAATGAAGCAAACATAAAGAAACAAGCTAGAATTTACTGCAATTGTGTTACAGCAACAGTTGAAGTAACTGGAAAGAGTCCCATTGGATTCAATAGGCCCCAAGAGACAAACCCCCTCCCTAATGGGCATAGAAGTAAAATGCAACAGCAGCGCAACATCCTAGAAAGAGATACAGTTAGGATAATAGTAACACAGGCTGCCAAAATTGAAGGTAATTGGAAGAGAGTCACTAATTACAAGGGCTGTGAAAGCAGACAACTCTTTCATCATTGTATGCAGTTAAACCTGATAAGCAATGGCTAGATGGTGGGGAAGTTTTGAAGCTAAATACATTTTTAATGTCATATGCATCTTCTTTGATGTAGACATTTACATTAAATGTTCATCTGTTTAATTATTATTTACTTTGTACAGAATTTTAGGATTTACTAAGATGAAAGAGGCTATTGTTTGTTTATTATTTTATGAGTGACAATGCCAGGGCTGACTCCTAAACTAGTCCATCAGTTGTAACATAAGACCTCAAGCCATTCTAATATAGGCAATATTCTTGGAAAAATCAGCTTTGATGAAAATGCATATCCACAAAGGATGTTCCATAATTAGAGGAGGTACAAAGCATTGAATGTGCCAGTAAAGTCAATTAAGCACTAATTACTATTGGATTCGGATCTGCCATTGCATGATAAATTGCTCAAGTAAAAGTATCTTCTCCACACAGAGGTGCCAAATTCACCCCTGCTGATGTTACAGATGTTTTTTTCAACTGCTCCTCTTATTCCCTTTCAGATAAAAATGCAAAACTTTCCCTTGTTGTAGGCAGCAGTGTGAAAAACTCATTAGCTGATATAATCTTTATAGGTATTTTTCTTTGTGTGGTTACACGACAATCCCTCACTTTCCACATTTCTAGGCTGTGCTAATGATTTCACACCCTCTTTTCTCAGGAGGGAGAAGATGTTTCTGCAACGTGCTGCTGACACATGGTTAGTGTCTAGACCTTTGCTATCATTCAGGCTACAGAGAGCTTTGGAAACCTCTTGACTTCATATCAATCTCAATGTGCTCCATCAGAAATTCTGCAGATGACTGTGATTCAGCTTTTTAGACATTTCCAGGAAGTTCATCACTCATCGCCACTTTTCTCCTTACCTTTCAGTGTTAACAAGTTTCCATATGCTGTTTCCATATGCCACGTGGCTTTCATGAGATCTCAGGCAGTGACTTCTCCAAAAGCTCAGATACCTTTGTGGTAGTTTTGTTTAACAGCATATTCATCCAAAACATGGTGACAAAGTGAAAGGCATCCATTCCACTGGCTTCAACATGCTTTGGAAGGATCTCTAAAGAAATCCGGCTTAAAAGATTTTAAGATGGAGAGAGGCCAGTATGATCTCTTAGTATAATTTCTGCTTGAGTCACTCAGTTTTCCTTCATCCAGCAACCCTCCATATTAAAACTAGAAAAATTGTATTTTAGATAGAACGGAAAACTTCAGCTGGTGTTAAAACAAAATTAATGTTCTTCCGTCTTTCAGACCCCTGCTACTCTAAGCATATTCATGACAGTCATGTCAAACTTGCTGCTGACTTACTGAAACTTCCTTGGACTTAAGTCAGTTTGAACAACACATATATTATAGCCCCAGCACAAAACCCAAATGGTGTCTCCATAGTGCAGATGCACAAGAGAAGGTGTTTAAATGCCTTTAGAGAGATAGATGTCATTTGTAACTAGTTTCTTGAATCTAGGACCTCAATCCCTCCTCCCTCAGGCTGGTTTCCCATTGCCATACCTGAATATAGCAAATGATCTCCCTTCCTCCAGAGAGACCTGACTTTCTCACTCCATTGACTTTCTTCTCTTTTCCTGAAGTCTTTCTTTCATTTCCATCGTCTCCCCTTTGATTGATTTTTGAAACTAGTGACTACAGACTAAGGTAGCCAAACTTATACAATTTACACATTTCTCTGTACCTTTGGCTGAGGGAAAATGCCTTCATCTCTCCTAAGGACTTTTATTTGTAACTGACAGTGCTCCTTCCCCTCCAGTGTGTGGTGTCTCTGCTCAGTGGTGAGGTGAGGGCTGGAGAAAGGGGCTGTTCGGGAAACCCACACAAATAACATTTATTGTTGCCTGCCGTGGGTAACACAGAAACACAAGTCTTCTGGCACTGCACTAAAGTGATCAGTCTGAGCCCAGCCACACAAGCAGAAGCACCTCTATTTTTACTTATTTAAATAATTATCACTGCAGAGCAGCAGAAATTATAACTCCATGGGATGAGTGATTTCACTTCAGTGCAAGCCCATTAGTCACAGAGGAACAGGCTGCTCACATTACACCCTGCAGACATCACCAGGACTAATCCTCTGTAGCTCATGAGAAGTCAGAACATGAAGGACTAAGACTTTGTCTTCACCACACCTGTTTCTGCAAGCCAGAGAGGTTGAAATTTCTCCACTGTGAAGCGCAGGTGCTGAAAGTGCCTTCCTGACAGCTACGCGTGATATCAGCCTCTTGCTGCCATGGCTGCTGCCATCCAGTGTAAACTGTAACCTGGACTGTGCCGGCTTTCCCTGAGGGGTGGGAAAGCTGATGCTGCAGCTCTTGAGGAAGCTCTGGTTTGAAATACGTGATTCTGTGGCTTGTTCTCAAAAGGTAGAAATCCAGCCATGCTCAGGTAGGCTCCTTTCTCTTTGCATATTAAGAAATAAAGCATGCATAGAGCAAAGATGACTGAGTCCTCTCAAGACAGAAGTATAGCTACATCATTTCAAAGGTTTCAGGCGCTTTCTGTTTCACACCAGATGATATCAGCTAGACATCCCCCTTTGTATGGAGATGGTTTGGGTGTCTGTAGCTACGTCTACAGAGCTGAGACACAGTGGGCAAACCAGTTTGTGCTGCAGACCTGTTGTCCACACTGTACTTGTTCCAGGGATTTTATTTTACACTAGCTCTGGTCCTGTCCTTTCTACTCACTGCTCAGTAGCAGCTGGACCACCATAGGTACTTTTCTGGGATTCATCTTCTAACTTAAGTGGTCATTTTCTTATTTCATCCAAGAGGAATCCAGACCATGCACCACAAGAACACTCCACAAGGTCAACTAAAGCACAGCAAGTGGGGGCAGTCAGGAGATTCACTTCAAAAACTTATTTATGATCTGAGCTAAAACATTAATGTTGATGCAGTATCTAATGCAGAGGCGATGACCTACAGCACTGTATTGAAAACAGGTTAAGGTGTGCTTCCTTCGGTCCTCACTGTTTCTTCTCTAATTAGTAAAACCTGAGGTGCAGTGCTTTCAGGTAGAGTTTTTTACGTTATGTTACCATTAGAAGCATTAGGCAAAGGGAAATTCTGTGGTCAAGATCTTTCTGGAAAAGCTTTAAATTAGGACATTTATTAATATTTATAATTCAGTTTATGATGTGTTTTTTGACTGTGACTATTAATTCTTCTACCTGGAGAGCATTGCTAGTGATTCTCAGATGTTTGGCCCTCCTACCTTGCTTTTAGACACTAAATTTATTATTTAAATAAGTAAATGCATAAATTATGTAAATTAAATCTCTTCCTCCATGTTATCTCATCACAAGTAGGAAGAGGAACTGTCAGTTAGTGCCTATTTTACCTTAATAACACGAGTTGTATTGTTTTCTCGTGTGTGTGTTTCCCTACTTACTCTATTCTGAGTCCAATTTGAAAGAAAATGTGAAAGAAAATGACAGGGCATACCTATAGACCAGAAACACTTATGGCTGAAACATGAGAAATTTTCAGCATTCAGGTTCTTGAACGTTTGAGGAGGGAAATGAGAAGGCTATGGCAATTCTTTGTAGGGAGGAGATGGTTTCATGAAAAATCAGAAAGAAAATTGTACTTAAGAGCAGGAAAAACAGCATCTGAAATCCGGAAGACAAGGCTTTAAAGCAAGAGCTCCAAACTATTCACAGTTTCTGGAGCACTTCACACAGTCACAGTCAAATGCATTAGTTGTTAACTCAAATTTTTTACACATTATAAACAATTTAAATTGCTTATAAATTAAAACTGCTTGTAAAGTGCTTGCTGCACTTTTAGTTTTAAGAGTATATATAGTGTTTAACAAATGTGGTAACCTCGCATAGCCTATGTATTACTACATTATTACTGTCTATATCTGCTGAAACCTTCATTAAATTTCCAAAAGCTTTTAAAGCAGGGATAGAAACACAAACACTTGTAAACTTTAAAGCCCTGTTAGCACAAACTATGTTGAAAATCTTAAATGGGGAGGAAACTCACTCATAAACCAGCCAATGCCATTTACTGTAACACTCACTTAATAGCAAAACAAATAATTATACTAAAAGAATCTTGTTTTCTGAAAATATTTACCTTATATCTAACACCTATAAAAAACAATATAAGATCTTTCCTAAATGTATTCAGAAGTCTCTAAACCAAAACATTGGTTATTTTCAGCTTCTTTTAAAAAATCTGAGAGCATTTTCTTTGCACAGATGAAACCTTACAAAGTGGGGTTTAAAAATAACAGCAATAAACGACTGTGTATTGTTACTCTAAAAAATAAAGTAAAAGGAATTTTCACTTGCTAAATCTTTCTCTTTATTAGTCTTCATTTCTTCTGCTAGTGCACTAAATATTAATGCTGAGGTAATAAAGTCTATTTAAAATGCAGACTGGCTAAATGTGCTTTTAAATATGTGGCGATGTGCAAAAGAAGACAGGGATTTCAGCAAGGTATTAGTTAAATTACAAAGGTTTTAGACAAACTACTTCCTACCAGCTGCACAGTCCAGCTTCATACTGCTTTCTGAGTGTGTATCCTTTGCCCAAGTATTAGGAAAGACACTTGTTAAATTCCTCTTTGGAATGAACACAGTTATTTTTATCCTCATCATTCCTATGCCAGTAGGACAAGACTAAGAGTAAACCTTTGTCTAAATTAGTCCTTAATCCCTCCAGGGACATCCTATGCCAAGGTCATTTATGACTTATTACCTGAACAAAAGAAAGCAAGTAAATAAAGCCAAATTGGAAGTGTAAGAGGTTTGCTTCTTTGTTCCTGTTCAATCCTGTTTCAAGATTGTGGGAGGTGTGAATTTAGTGAAAACTCTAGAGAAAACAAGATGTGGCCTGCCACCTCATTCTGCCTGAAATTTGTACCATTGCATTTGATGACTGTTTCCCACACTGTCCAGGCTTACGACACATGGTTAACCTCCAGCTTTCCCCTGTGTGGGCAGACCATGGCTAAATTCTGTCACTTTTTCCCCTGAATCATCTCTAGTCTCTGCCCTCTCCCTTTGCCCTGACAGGAGCATCCCCTGCCTGTGTCTTTCCTGGTGTTACTACTGCAATCCACTCATCTCTGAGCTTTTCACAGTCTAACCTCAGGCCCCTTTCATCACCAACTTGTCCAAAGTGCTGCTGACAAAACTATCTTCCTTAATTTTATCTCTTCCTCAATGCCCCTGTTGGAGTGATTTATCTCTCTCGCTCGCCACCTCAACCCAGTCACTAGCAGACATGTACACACGCACACACATGCACACACTGTCTTTGACAAATTTCTCCAACTTCCCAATGTTTTTACAGCAGACTCAAAACTGTTCATTTCAAAAGCTGACACCGCCGATTGCATTTTCTCCAGGCTCAGCAGAGATAGGGAGGAACAGAGAGCTGTCGCATATGCGCTGCCCAAGTGCTCCAGGTTCTTTAACATCCTTTCTTTACAGTGAAAACCTCTCTCTTTTGGTTGTACTATTTTTGGAAAATGGAGGGTGTCTAGATTAGTTTGCTTTTCCTCAGCTCCTCCACTAAAACCTTTAACTAAGCTGGTTTTAAAAAGTGAAAACCTACAGGGCTCAGTCATGTGCCTATTCAAATAAATAGGAGCACCTCCACTGCCTTCCCCCACCGCTGCCAGCAGTGAAGAGACTGAATCCTGGTACCCCTGGGCTGTATGTCCCCAGCTTACCCACAGAGTACATTAGAGGCCATCTGAGAAACCAAGTCCTTTGTCCTCTTTGGGTGTCCAAATACTTAATTTTCAAACGCAGGGTCATATCCAAAACCAACTAAAATCAGGGTAATATTTTTCATTACTGTAATGGCTTTTTAAATCAAGAGACAGGGCTAGAGATTGCAGGGAAGAGCAAAAGAGGTTTCCAATACAATGATTGCCATTAAAATATCAATATTTAGCACCAGTCACTATGAAAGTGCAACAGACCTGCCACATTTCCCCTAGGACCACAAATAGGAATATCTCTGAACTGGGAGTTTCAGAACTGCTCGATATTGGTTTAATTCTGCTGCCATTGAAACTGTCACTAAGATTTCCATCAATTTCAGTAGAACAAAGTTAAACTCAATGGAAAAACTACATCATCCATTCTGTCAATGTGGCATTTTATTTCATGTTAATGACAATGGCTAAAAAAAATGTTTCAAAGTAGTTCATCTTGCACTATTATGGAAATAAAGGAGGAAAGTACTGTGAGGTGCAATACAGAAGAGATATATGACTTTTTACCAGGGTTCAGCTAACCTTTGATCACCTTTAAAAATTAAAGTGATTTTAGGGCTGGAAAATGCTTATAATAAAAGACTTAAAGAGCTCAATATGCTCATCAAAAAAGATCAATAGTTACTCAAGTGCAATGCAGAAGTGCCTTTATGGAGAGAAAATATGCAGTAGAGGATTCTATCTGTCATGTAAAAGTGCAACAAGAACCATTGGCTTCATGTTACACCAGGTAAAATCTGCACAGAAAGAAGGGTCCTGTCCTTTTTAGTCTTCTTTTTTAATAAAATGTGCTAATTGAGTTTCCACATTTTAACAGCTTCAGACTTCCTAAAGCTGATGTGATGGTCAAACATAAGTTATCAATCTCAGTAACAGGCTAACTGCAAAAAAGAAAGTAAAAAGGGGGGGAAAATGGTGTTATTATGCAGAATGCTGGAATTAAAATTTCTGATTTCTGGAATTTCTTCCCAATTATCCCACATTTCCAGCAAAGAAAACAGAGGAAAATAGAGAGGGGGGGGAAGAATATATTCCCAATGTGAATCAGTTGACCAGGTGTTTTCTGTTTGGTATTACTCTTTATTTTGTCCCATTCTGTTATGTGTCACTATATTTTGACTTTACATTACTAGTAAAATTAAAAGTAACCTAATATAAAACATTAATTTGGATACATTTACTCCGGTACTTCAGTAGCTGTTATGTCATTTAAAAAAAAAAAATTAAAAAATACTTACACTTATTTGTTATTCTCCTGCTTTAGAAGTACTGCCAGCTGTACTTTCCATTTCACATGAATTCAGGTCTATTCCAATTTTCCACTTCCCTGCCTTTAATCCCAGTGTTACAAATGGAATCCCATGCTACACTAATATCTCTTACTCACTGGCACAGAAGAGATCAATATTTCAAAATACCATATGTTTTATAGATCAACTGCCTTGTGCATAAGACTCCAATGGCATCTGAACCATTACACAATATTTGTAAGTTACACAGGCCAAGGATTGTGAAGCCTGTCTTTGCACACCGTATCAGATCCTAAAATGTCTGTACTCGTGTGTGAAAAGTTTTAATATTTCTATGAAATTTGACTGAGTTACTCAAATCCTTGTTCTCTTCTTGCCATAAACCATTCTCTGTGGCCCATGGGCGTGATAGAAACTTTAATAATGTGAACGTTTTGTCCTTCACAGGCACGGAAAGATCTCAGGGAACTTTTAGTAAGGTTTCACAGCAGCCCAGCAAAACTTGACTAAGCATTAGGACTTGCACAAGCAGAGGTGAAGTCAGTGTCTGAAAGACACAGCTGGCGTGTGTTTGATCACTGAGGTTAATTTTGTCAGCCCTGTGGAGCTATTCATCTGCAGGTATAGATTCAGAACTAGTCTGATGATGAACCACTGGGCCCGCACAGACCTTGGAGCAAGCCACAGGGCGTTTTGCATTTCAAGGTGTGCTTACTACTTCTGCGTGGGTTCCTACTCCATTCTCTGAGACAGGTAACAGCTCTAAAGGTGACATCATGGTGTTGTGGAACCCTTTTGATTTTGACAAGTTTGTGACAGAACCCAGTCTGAGATCAATTTCAAAACTGGAGCTCCAGAAAGTGATATACTCTTTAGGAAGTTTTCCTAGTTTGCTGCCAGATCATCTCTCAGCTCCCCAGCAATCACTCACTGAATTGCTTCAGGGCTTACAACCCCATGACTTCCAGACACCAAAGCCCACCATGCAGTTTGTCCCAAACCACTGTCTCTCTTCCCATTCCCAGAACATCATGGTGTTACGTCCCTATTCCAACAAGAAAAACATACTTTTTAAAAAAACTTTATTTCCACCAAGAGCAATGACCTTAGTTTGTTTATGTCTACTCCAAGCAGGTTGGACACCGAGGATGGTGGCAAGTCAGAGATGAAGGGACAAAATCTTCTTTAAGAGCATTTCTTGCTAACATAGAAGTATATCAGCATGTATGAATTGTCTTTGAAAAAGTCCATAACAAAACACTATTGAATACACTTTTCCCACTGGAGAGAGGATTAGAGAACAAGAATATGGTATGTTAGACATGCCACTTAACGCACCACTGATATTCAGAGTAATGACTGGAATAGGACAGGACAGGACAGGACAGAATAGAATAGAATTATAGAATTGTGGAATCATAGAATGGCCTGAGTTGAAAAGACCTTAAAGATCATCTAGTTTCAACCCCCCTGCTGTGGGCAGGGTTGCCAACCACTAGAGTAGGCTGCCCACAGCCCAATCCAGCCTGGCCTTGAATGCCTCCAGGGATGGGGCATCCACAGCTTCTCTGGGGAACCTGTTCCAGTGCCTCACCACCCTCTGGTGGCGAAGAACAGAAGCAAGACAGAAGAATCTCGACTCCTTCCAAGTAATTTTAAACAAAATAATGGTCAAGTGGTGAAAACTGAATCAGGAATGAAACTTGGGTCATAGCTTCCACTCTGCAGAAACATTTTTTTCCTCATGTAGCATAGTATCTTCATGGTGCTGTTTACATGAAAATTAAATAGCAGCCTGAGGCCCTGGAGAGGTCTCTGAGCTGGTAATCTGGATTTTAATAATGCTGCTGTATTTCTTCACCATATTATTGCAAATTTGTATAATGAGTAGTTTTCCTCTGAGGAAATGGCCAAGATAGTTGTACTTGAGGGAAGCTGTTTAAAGGCTATTAAAATGTTGTTATTATAAGTTTTTAATAACAAGTTGGAAGAAGACCTTGCCAGTGAGGGTCAACTGGGAACCATAAATCAGACTTCAGACTTTACATCCGTCTATAATGAGTGCAGTGAGAGTGCAACTGGTCACAGAGATTTTAGAGTACTGTGTCTAGGTGAAGTTGTTGGGATTCAGCCTAGCATGTCTTTGCAAAACCATTTTCTTCTGCTGAATGCAGGACTATGTAAAAAGAAGACTTTGATCTGGGAATAACAGTCCTTCTGTCCAGAAAGAATTTCCCCCTGTGGGGAACAGAGAATTAAAGCAAGAGACAAAGCCATTGAAAATGTTTTGCTTAAATAAACAAATTTGCTACAGATTTTTGCCACAAAGATGATGAGTGCTTTAAAATATTTCAATTCTTTCTTCTTTTTGCTAAAATTTTTGGTCTTGGTGGGTATTTTTATTTATTTATTTTAATGGCTGACTGACCTAAGTATTACTGCAAATAGTACATAATAATAGTAATTCCAAAGCTCTCCCACTGTATGTTGTTTGTGTAGGAAAAAAATTTCATTTCATACATCATTTAGAACTCCCTGCTATAATTCTAGGAAGTCAGAAAGCTCTTAAAATTTAATGAGCAAAAATTTTATGCTTTTGCAACATCCAGAATTGGGATATACCAAGCAGCTGCATGTAGGGGATTTTCTCATGACACTGGTTTCATTTTCTTTCTACTACACCAATAAGAATTCATCTACTCTGAAGTTAATTAAGCTGAATAAGAAAAAAGACATTTATGTGAATCATCTCCAACGTCCTAATCCATTTGCGTATATATTTTTCCTCTAAGATGCTTCCAGCTACTATATTTTATAAACATATTGCATGTAGAAGTTGTAATTTTCTTATCTCTTCAACAGACCAATCCTTTCAGGAAGCTCTGAAATATCTCTGTATCCTAGAGGATAAATTTTCAGTCCCACTGAAGACCCATGCCCTTTGCTACGTGATGTTTTGCCTGGCAGCATTGCACTCTGAGCACATTAATGCTGGGTTATTACACTGGTATAAATTAGTTAATTTATCCTAAAGTGCTTTGTGTCTATATGCAATGTCTTTTTTAATTATTTAGCATGTTTGTGCACAGCAATTAGTCTTATTTGGAACAAACATTGCCTAAGTCTGAAATGCATGTGTTCACCTCAAAACTCTGCAGTCTGCTTCCCTAACTAAACAAGGATCAGAAATGGACTGAGAGAGTAATGTGTCAGTGAAATGCCACTTCCTTAAGCCTGACATTTTTGGTTCAGAACATCACCGATAGTTTGAGCAAACATTTGTGGAGTCCATTGTGGAACTTCTGGAGTCAGAAACAGCGAAGCAGAAATAGCATGGGCACTCATATCCACGCACCATGGGGCCAGCCAACAGATCTGGTGTCGTGCAAGTGTGCAAGGAGATGCAGCCCAGAAATATGTGGCCTCCATTTTTAGGAGGTAATTTTTAGGAAAGAAAAGTAAGAAAGCACAGGGTGCTGGGTGACTATTGATGGGGACATAGGCTGGAGGTGATTTCTGCTTCCTGCCTCACCACTAACGTGACAAGTGTCCCTGGGAAAAACATCCCTCCCTCCTCATCTGTCGAAAAGAGCTAGTGCTGACCTCCTTTACAAAGTACTTGGGGATCAATCGATGAGGAATTTTACAGAAGAGCCTCGTATTCTCATTCACAAGTGAGAAAAAATCACTTGGTTTTCAGAGTTTTAAAAGATCCACTGAGAAAGGAATCAATCCTCCTGGATTTAAAACCTGGAATCCAGCTTGTCTTGCAGTCAAAACTGTTCTGTGAAGCCCTTCAGTGTGATGGCATGAATTGCGACAGATGCACTCCGTCATGCAATTCCCATTTTTGAGAGTTTGCAGCAGTAGAGAGAGGAGGAGGGAAGCACTGAGGGGCAAGATCCTTTCCTTCTGCTTTTCTTTTAAAGACACACAACATCTGCCATGATACCCCTGCTCAATACCCAGGATTCTTTATATTTAAGGTGCAATCAGAATGTCCTGCCTGACAAAGAGTGGCAAGCAATCCAGAGAGAAGTTTGGTTGTTGTCATCATCTGTGACTGCAGGACTGTTTCTGACTGTGCCCTTGACTGCAGTCCTCTCTTCTCTAAAAAATGCTGGAGAGCTGGCACACACTCCCAAAAGTTTCTTGCAGGCATTATTCCCAGCCCTGCCACAAAGCATCAGGACACCTCCACGCTCAGCCCATCTGTGCCCTTGAGGCTGCAGTCAGCTTTTCACCTCTGCTGCGGAAAAAGTTATTTTCTTTTATTTATTTTCCACTGAGATTGTCTGAATCATGTTCAGGGTTTCAAATGACACTTGCTCAAAAAGACTACAGCAGTGACTGAGGTAATTGATTAACATTCGCCTCTGTCTGGAAAACATCTGCGTATTTCATGCTCAAACCTCTCCCTCTTTGCAGCAATAGTACTGTGTTTGAAATCATATACATTGGTCAGAACTAAGATATACAAAAACCAGGGCAAGGCCATCTGGTTTTAAGTTATAAAAACACAAGGTTAGTGGAAATGCAAATCTTCCAGAACACACACTGTTCCGACATTTCAAATGTGATTTGTTACACACAGAAGTTCCATTTAAATAAAGCTAAAAGGTTATTTTGCATCATTTGAAATATTGATTTCAACTGTGATTTAAGAATCTAAATAATGTATTTTACAACATTATTTTAGAATATGGGCTTTTAAAAACTTTAAAAATGTGAAGAATACATATGAGAGAATCCTCTATTAAATGATAACTATTTAGAGTTAATAAAATTGAAAATGAAAAATGAAATAATCCTTTCCAGCCAGTGTAAAATGAGACATTTTGGCCTTATTAAAATATTAAAGAGAGAAATAACATTATTTTGTCAAGCTGACATGCTTCAACGAGCCAATTAGCTTTTTCCAGAACAACTTTCAGCTTCCCAATTTATATAGTGCACTCTTCTGGAATACCTTTTCCTTTTTTTTCCATTCTACAAAACTTATAATTGAAAAAAAAAATCATATTGAAACTGTATTGGAAGGGTTTTCATCACCTTCCATAGGAGCAAAGCCCTGTACTTGTTAATTACCTGGAAACCAAACGAGCTCTCATTCAGATGCAGTTAAACCTCACCCACATACACTGTTCTTTACAGAAGCAGCTCCACTGCCCCCATAAAGCAGCCTTGCAGTCTGTTCCCAGGGACACAAAGGAGCCCCCCATCAGCTGGTATAGTTGACTTCTGCCACCTCACAGGTTTGTTCAGGGCTTGTGCAGCAGTAGAGGCAGAGCACTGAGCGGGTTGAGAATTCTCCAGCTGAAGTAACAGTCCTTTAGAAATCTTGTTGGATGACCACGAATACCTCACAGTGACTGATCTGTCTTGCTCCCAGAAAATTGTTAACATCTCTGCCCTAGCTAAAGGGAATGAGAGGTGATCAAAATTAAGAAATTTGCTTTTTTCTGTTTGTTCCATTTCCTCAGCAAATAGCAAATTCACCAAGCAGATTTTCACTGAATAAAAAGGTGTGACCACTTGAGTCCATTTCACTGGAGGTAGGACAACAGCAGTGGCTTTGAGGAAGATCCAGGTGATTAGTGGTGACATTTTCAAAATTAAATATATCAACTTTTCATTCTAAATCATCCAGCTTTGTTTAGATATCTAAATCTGCTTTTAAAGGTTAACTCTTCTTAAGTGGATGCTTAACAACCTTTCTTCACAATTTTCTACTTAGCAGCTGCTCCAAAATTAAAACAAACAAACAAAAAAGTCAAAGCAAAACAAAGTATCTTGCGTTCTCCAAAATCAAATAATAATAAAAAAAAAAAAGTTACAAGGTTAGGCAGCATCTTTTGGCTCACTTTCATTAAACAATGCAGAAAATTCTGTGTCATTTTCACATCTCTTTGGATATCACTCTATTTTCCTCCAACTCCTTTGCAGTGGAGGTCAGCTAGCCCCAGGGCCACAACCTCTTTGATATTACTGGTGGTTCTTTGGTGCAAGAAAAGAGAATCTGATGCAGCATTAATACTGCCCTTCTGTTGAAGATTTGATGTGAGTCACTAAGAACAACGCATATACTCCAGAAGCAATAGAGTACATGCACCCTTATGCATTATTGTGAAGGATGTTTTTCTTTTCTTCTGAAAGAGTAACACTTGAAATGCTGTGGTTCGTTTATTCTAATGTCCTTTAGACAGCATCAGTTCCTTACAGACAATTTAAAATTCTTTCACACTCCAAAAATACCGTAGGCATTATCAAGTTAGATAAGTCATTCTTAAAGCTATTAGTTGACAATGATGATAGCTTCAGTTCATCTGAAAAATTATTGCTCATAAAATTACTGTATCATAAGCAAACTGCACCTTTTACTGATTTGTTTATCCTTGCAACACTTTGAGCTTGGATAACATTTTTTTTATTAATATTGTTATTATTTATTTCGCCCCATCAGTTCCATAAGATCTCTCAAAATATACCTTATACTTGCCAGCATTAAGAGAATTACTAAGTTCCAACACAGCTGAAGTTGGAACTCTCTAGTATCATTACAGGAAGGGAGAGGAAGCAAAAAGAAACCCTCAAAGCCCAATCTGGATGCATTTGGATATTTCTCACAGCCCAAGTGATGAACTAAATTTAAAAAAAAAAAAATCATCATCATACAGCAGAATTACTTGAGACTGTATCTCTTGGGGAGAGGATGGAAAAGTCACAGAGAAATTGCATATTTTGTAAGTTAGGGGAGAAGAAACCACCATCACATACTCCATCAAACCGATCTTCAGAAGAACTTTAACGATTGCACTCCTGGGGAACACCTGTAGTGCTGACACATCATATGTCCCAGTATGTCTGTGGGCACTCAGGTACTAGGTATATATTAAACTCTGCTTGAAAATCTGAACTGAGACCCTTCAAATCAACTTTGTTCCAGAAATTAGCCAGCTGTGGACTGTGTGATGGTGCCCTTACTAAGAAATCCTGCTGCTTGGTTGGCTTAGTCAGACTGGACGAAGAGCTCGTACTGATGTTGCTGCAGCTTCTGTGCGTCAGAGAAGTGGCAGCCTGTTCCCGAACATATGGACACAGCAAGGAGGGCTGACTCTGCTCTGCATTGCTAACCCTCCTCTGACCTATGTGGGTCCCCACAGCAAGAGACCGGCTGCCCTTCCCTTCATCATTTAACTGTGGTGAGAAGGGGAAATCCTCAGCTCTTGCACACACAGAACAGTTCTTGAGTCAGGTCACCAACCCCTTCCCTCTCTGCAGAGCCAGGGTTTGGCCACCTATGTCCTCTCTTGTTGGGGGCAGGAACAACAGCAGTGATGTTCACCAACACTTAGTAGCTGGAAGAAAATATTAGAGTTAAGTGATTTTTAAAAGAGCAAGGATCCATTTTGAGTCCTCCAATTTTACACTTTCCCATTAGCTGAGTGCAAAAAGTTTTTCCTGTTCAATTAGAGGAGTACAGCAGACTTTTTTTCTAAAAAAAAAAGAAACAAAACCACCTTGGGTAAATTCCCAGAGACTGCCTTTTTGGTCTGTTTAAGAACCAGCTCTCCTCTTCCCAGTGCTCTTAAGAACTCACATGTGATAACTTGTTTAGCTGAGCCAAGAGGCAATACCTCCTTTGCACCACTGGCTGCCTTTGCACCTCTCAGGCCAGGGGAATATGTCTGTTTGGCAGTTCACTGCTGCCCCAAGCATGAGGGGGTTTAGCCATATTCACAAGATATTGCCACTTAGTGGTGTACTCCAGGTCAGATGAGCCATCTTAAACTACCAAATGAGTGTTCTTAAAATCTTTTATTGATCTTCAAGCTAACTCATTTTACCTTAGATTTGTGGCAGGCTTAAGCGTGCACATCCACTCAGTTATGGACAGTTACTGCATCTGAGCCATCATCCTCTGTACGCCTACATCCATTCAGCCTTAAAGGCTTGTCATCGCTCATTTAGCAGCTGTATCTGTATGTGGGAGACCGGGCTGTAATGGTCTGCTTTCCCCTTGCTACAGTTGAGCACAGAACTGTAAGACATAAACCACACTTTGGGACATGGATCAATACACATTACTGTATGGCCCATCTCCGTCCCTGATGAGGTAAAAGGCTCAGCACGGCCAGGCAGCTGTAAATTCTCCAACGTTGCATCTGGCGATAACAAGAGCACCGCAGCGAGGAGTAGAGTTCAGGACAGCTGCTGTGATTCTCTATCACTTTTCTCATAGATATCACAGAGAAAACATCTTGCCCCAGCTCTGGGGACCCTCATTCTAAATGCCAGCCTAAAACTCCTCTTGCAATGGGCTCAGAAACTGTCAGCACTGAAAGGGTGAGATTCCTGCAAGTTGTGCACTTCCAGTAAGCTTGTTTGCTTTACACGGTTTGTCTTCTCTATGGCTCTCCTGCCTTGTCCTCTCCTTCTACCCTCTCCTTGTATCCTAGGTTTTTCAGGGCTGAGCCTATATAGCTGGCTAGAAGCTAGTACAGTCTTTCTGGGACTCTTTCGGTGCAAGAAGTGTTCAAATAAATACCATCACATAATAACAAATAGTTTTAATTAAATAAAAGCAAGAACAGCATGACTGTGTAGAAGTGGAGTTTCAGAAGCTTCCAAGGACAATATTCTGTTAAAATCCTTTTGTTCCCATTTCTAAAGCAGTTCTGTTTTGCAAACAAACCAGGAACCCTGCAGCTTTTCAAGTACAGAGAAATTAAAGTATCTGTCATATCTGTCATCTTTAATCTGTAACGTTAATTTCATTGCTTGAAAATATAACTTTTTAGTGGTGATGATACTGTTTATTTGGGACTGCATTAACCCAGGAAGAAAGCCAGCTAGATCTTTTACAGATAGCAGTGGCTAGCAGAGGTAAGAATAACTAGATTACAAGAAGAAATCTAAAATTGCTGAGTCCTCAGCAACTCCATTCAGATCTCACAGTTTAAAGGAAAATTGCACTGTTTCAATGTCTGGCAATCAATAAGATTATATGGTAAGAGTCATTTCGAATAAGCTGTGAAATATGTTTGGAAATAATCTCCTTCCCTTCCACCTGACGCTTGTGCTGCATATTCAAGACACTTGACAGCTTTAGGTAATTTATTACCAAACAGAAAGTCTGTTAAAGAGGGGGAAACTGAAGCAAATGGGGGTGATGTGATTTGCTGAAGGGCATGAAGGAAACTATAAAGGAACACAAGGCAGTTTCTGGGGACTCAGAATCCCTTCCATTCCTATCTCTGCTGCACGCCTCTGGTGTGAGCACTAGCAATAAGCCAGAGTTGCAAATTCAGCAGCTTTCCAAGTTGGGAGGAAGGCCCAGACTTCCCTCTTCTCCCCTGATCTCCACACCCTTATTATAGCACTACTTGCCAAATAAGATTTGCTCTTTCTTCCTCTGAAGTTTAGTTGCAGTTTCTTACTCTTATTCTTTCAAGATCTGGTCCAATCCTCCTCATTATGATCCCTGCCTCCCGCTCCCAACCCTTGAAGCAAATTGCCTCTCTCAAGGCTACTTAAGCTATTTAAAATGGCAAGGATGTTTCAACACTAAAACTCAACATAAGCTTTCTGTGCAACCAGTACAGTCAAAGCCAGGACTGAAAATCTCTTTCACCAAGCTGCTTTGAGAATGCAAAGGGGGAAAAAATGCATAAATGTGTTAAAGCAGCAGCCCAGACTAGAACTGTAGAGGGAAATAAGTTAAATGTAGACCACAAAGAGGCTGCATAACACAGACCTCATCATCTCAGTGCCATTTATGCAACAAGCTTCACTCAAGTCTCAAAAAGTCATTCTTCTAGAGCTTTAACACAAAAGGTAACTCCATCAAATATTCCAGTGAACGTGGCAATAGCAGCCAGCTCGTTCAAGCACAACCCTTACACATTCTTGTATAAAACCCCTTATGCTGAATTGCTGCATCTACCTCACTGCCTTGACATCGCATAGAGTCTCTCCATATTCACGCCTGGTTTCACAAAGCCACTTCAAACCCACAGTAAAATGATGAACACTACTGAGAGTGGGAAGGGAAAAGTCTGGTAATAAGGTAACTGGTGAGTTTGGTGACAACTTTGAGGGGTTTCAATTCAAACTCTTAGTGCTTTTGTTTGAGAAAGTGAAAACCTTGATGTTGGGAATTATCAAAATTAATAGATGTCATTATAGATGTCATTATAGATGTCATTATGTCCTTTCCAGAGAACATATTGATGCTCGTATGCTGAATAACCAAGTGCAGAACTGCAGCTGATACAAACAGGTCAACTTGATGCCTTCCATCTGAAAAAAATCTATTTTCCCTCCCTTTTTTTTCCTAAATACACCTGGATGCACTTGATTTAATGTTTTAAATTCCATGTGATTACAGTCGTACCCCTCTCAATATCCCTGGATCTGAAATATGTGGGTTTTTTGCATTTTGTTTCCTGTTTATGGATCTCCTACCTGTTCTGAAAATTCACAGAAAGCTTCCACACTCATAATTCACTCTGTCTCACCCTGGTGAGAGAATCACAAGCCCCAAAAGCTACATCTTTGAGCCTGCAGCCCTCCACATCTTCGGAGCCATGCTGCCTGTGTGGAGCTGGATTGTAGGGACTGACGCTCAGGCAGGACTCACAGCCCTGGAGGACTGTGATGAGGAACGATCGGACCTATGCCCCACAAACCCTCCCTGTCACTTGTCAATTCATATACATGGTGCCTCACACCTGCATATAGGCCTTGGCGAAGCTGTAGGAAAATTTCAGTCAGGTGCTCTGTTATGGTCAGGATGTGGAGGTCAGACACTGAAAGTACTTCCAGGTATTGGGACTGAAGCAGGGAGGGGAGATCTTTCCCACTTTGCTGCACAGAGCAGACAAATGGACCCAGCTGTGACACCTGTGAGACTCGGCTTCAGTTGTTGCAGGAGTTTGGTTGCAATTACGTCACCCATTCTACTCCTTGAATAACTACAGTCCTGTCTCCTAAACCACCCCCATGTGCCAAGTGGAGATATTACCACAGGCTGATGTCAGCCTGGACAACATCTCAACACTGGTTATTAAAAATGCATGAAATCTCAACCCTGAAATCAAACTAACTTGTTCCCAGCTATACAGTTGCATCTCGGCTCCCTGACTCTGGACTGTTTATAACCTTCCCATAGCTTCTCACCCCTTCCTCATCCCTGTCAAACCATGTCTTTGCCTCTAATTCATCTTCCTTCCCTACCATCCTAAATATATCTCATCACTTCTCTTTGAGTCATTTTTGTTTCACGCTTTGTGTCTCCTGCTCAGAAAGCTGCATAGCTTACCTACTGCTGCTCATGTGGTGGTGCTTGAGACCACTGTTTACTGGTCTTAAAAAATCTCTCAATCCTCTTGTTTAGAAAAATATCTTTTCGTCTCCTTCCCCAACAACTGTTCTTTCCTCCAGTAAGTACAATTCCCAAAAGATTACTTTCTTTTTTATTCCACTACAGCATTTTGATTCTTCTCAGCTGTCTACTTCTCTGTCTATCCAGCTCTCTTAGACATTTTTAAATATCAGGTCTTGTGCTGGGTCTTTTCTACTGTACATAGCTTTTAAAATAAATTTTTTTTGCAGTGAGTAAAATGTCAAGATGTATAAGTATATTATTAAAATATATGCAAAAATAATAAATTTTTTGAGTGTGTACAGACATCCCAGCCTGCAGGTCCGCAATATAACTGAGGGGCACTGCAGACTGAAAAAGAAGCTGAGAAGATACTTGGACAGAAGAAGGGATTCACTGCAGACAGACAGAGCAAGCCAGTGCCTAAAAAAAGTGACTTTATGTCCTTGCAAAAAAAAAAAGGCCCCAGCTTCACCAGTTTGTAACTGTGATGTATATTAAAAGAGTAAACTCTAAATTTAGGAAAACATTTACTCTGTTCCCATGTTAGCCAATAGAATAATTATGTTAATTATAAGTTTCCAGAAGTCCTGTGATGTTCTGCCTCTAGGTGAGCGACATTTTGCTACTTCATTATTTCCTTCTCCAGCTTCTTGCGTCGTAGTACATGACATTTAGAACAGCTCAGTGTAACACAGGGAGACGGTTTTCAGTCACTTTGCTATATTTGAACTCCAAGCCTTGTATTAATTTCACTCTTCATGATTAAGTAAATACCTTTTTATGAGAGAAAAATTAACTAAACCAAAGATATAATTGTTTTTCTTCACGCGGTCATTCAGTTAAAATACTCAATTTCTGCTCATTTAAACTTGAAAGAAAATACATTCCAGGCAGATTTCTGACTGAGCTGAAAATATCGTAAATTAGGTTGTTATAAAGGGTCTAATTTTCTAGTGTAATTATTAGATTATACAGGAGAATACAAAGTGGGCATTTTGTTAGATTAAGATAGTGTCATCTGTCTGCCCGAGGTCTTTGGTTAAAAAATGTAGGCTTTAAAAAGACTTTTGTTTTTCCAGTATATATAATTTTTCAAGGCTATACAACTACAAAACCCACTAATTATATACATTAATAATCATAACTACACTACTATTACTTGTACGTATCATTAATAAAACTCCCAAACAAAACATCAGGTTACCAATAAGGACAGCAGACATCCTACTTACTAGGGACAAGATCCAACCATTCAGCGTATAATTTTACCTTTTGTTGTAGCTTTCATTCTTTCCCCAAGTTAACAAAGGAGCTGCTGCAGGACTGCGTGGCGTCAAATTGTGCTAACAAGCTTTTGTGAATAAAATCTGCCTCTGGATCTGGCACACTGGCTCTGCTGGTGCTTCTCTTCCTACAGGCACTGATCTGATCAAACCAGCTCACCAGCATGTTCAGAAACTCATGGAGGGTCATAAATATCCCATAAACATGTGAAATGATAACTCTGAGGGTATTTTGGTGTCATGCAAAATGGTGTCTCTTTATTTTTTTATTTTTGTATAAAAACAAAACACAGTTGCTCAGTGAATAAAGAACTCTTCTACCTTCAAGATTCATTTTTTCCTTAATAGCATCCTCTTGCTTAGAGATTTTTAGCCATTCAGTTTTGCTCTCCTAGAGAATATTTTTTATGGGACTGCTGTCTTCTCACAGACCTGATATTGTGAGGTGCTGAGGAGCTCTAGAAAAGCTCAAAATATATATTTTAATAATACCCTTCTTTCTAATGAATAAAAATCTAAACTGACTAGATATGTGTACTAGTTTGGACACATAAAATATGAATTTGTGCATACATTAATATTAACAGTAATATTTTTCTTCTTGAAAAAAGATCAGCCTTCTGCTGACTCTGAGTGGAGTTTCATTCAAGCAGCACAAATAAGGTCAGAGACAATCTCTTCTTAATTAAAGGGACCACACAATATTGATTTAATAGAATTTTAACATTACTTAATTACAGATAGATATGTTCAGAGCAGAAAGACTGACATTTTATTGTAATCAATATGTATTTTATTAAAATCAATGTGCTCCATGAACTATTCTACAGAGCCTTAATAACATCTAATCTGGCACACTACAGAAATGGAGAGTTTGTAATTTGAAGGTAAGATTATTTGACAGAAGAATCGCTACATGTATAATTCACAAGTTTTTAATTTTTTCTTAAAGGCCAATGAATGTGATTTGTACCATTAGAAGGGGTAAGTGTTTAACCCCAGCTAATTTCAGGTAGCCAAGAGAAGTGAGGACCTGGATAGAACCAAAGTGATAGCATGGCCAATATTTGCCTTATGGCTTTAAATTCAGCCTTGCTCAAATGTGTGCACAGCAGCAGAGAGGTTTCCATCCAGGACAGTCCTCAGTACTTGCGTAAGCCTACTCCAACATACTCCCCTAAAACACGTCCTGACAAAGAGCTGCCCCTGTGACTGACACCATACTGGTGTCGATGTGTGCTCCAAGACCTGAAGGACGTCACAGTTCTACCAGTGCTCTCTGAAGCCCAAGGCACCAGCATGAAAAGTAGGAACATGGATGTGCTTGCACTCCTACAAGCTTTATGCTGTCAAATAAATCATGAGCTGCATGTTTCTCTGGTGCCTGGAATACACAGAGACACTTCACCACCTACTACAGCTGCTAACCAACTCTGCATTAGCTCAAGTGAAGGAGAGATGAGCTTTGGACCTGAAGTGTCAGGTTTTGTCTTTTTAACAGTACGAGGAGACAAGGTCATCACACCTGCAATTGTTACGGGACTTACCTTTCACCGATCACAGTCTAGATCACACTGCCACCAATGCTTTCCTTATCAGTCCCCTAAATTGCCCCAGAGTTTTCATAAAAGGGGATGTGATTCTCCTTTACTTCTTTGTTGCTTTCTTCAACCTCAATAATCTACCTCATAATTATTTTAAAGAACATTTCTTACCCTAAAAGCTAACAGTAAAACGATCCAAATCTGCTTCTCTGATTAGTTTTACTTATTTCCTTTTGTGAAGATTTATTCAGAGAATAAGAGTAGTGAAAGCTGACAGTTTTGTTAATCAGTGCTTTAACCGTCTCCTTTCAATCTTCTTGTTCAGTTCTCATCTTCATCCTGTGCACAGGATCAAGAGAGAAGCAGTGTTGCGACTTGAGAGATCCCTCAATATATTATTTTATATCATGCATATTGCACATATAGTAGCACTAAACTCTCTTACCTGGTCATTCAGAGAGAGACACAGATTTCTTCCATTATTTCTAGTGGTAGAATTGGTAACATCAGACAGCGGCCATCACCCACTGTTCCTTGCTCACCATATCTGCAGTGAAGCTATTAAAGAGAAAAGGAGAAAAGTTTGGTATGTTGCAGTGGAAAACTATCCATTTCACCTAGTTTGGAGATGGTTGTGGACTAGGTTTGAGCAAACAAAGAGCAATTTCAGTGTATATTGTCCAGAATGACAAAATGTGATATTTGAATCTGTGGCAAGCACTTTCATCCTCTTCCTTTCAAGTGAGCTTTTAACATTAGTGTGCACACAAAGGGGAGAGTGGATGAAAACTTGCTGCCACCTAGATAGTTCTCTGGTAAAAGCCTCTCTCACAGCTCTAGCTGAACCTGTGGACACACCGCTTGGTTTACAGGCTGTGCTCCCAGTTTTAACAGAGTTTATATTCATCAGCTTGTGATTCACGCTGAAGGCTTATTTCTAATTACCTGATGCAGAAATAAGCACTGTTTGTGCCTGCCATGCTCACGAAACGTGGTGAGAATTTGGGTCTTCCTACCTCCACCAAGGAAAATTTAACAGTACAAACAGGGCTGTACAAAATACTAGGGTAAAAATATAAATAGAAATTAAGAAACAGCAGAACAGTATTTCCATTATCAATTAATATTTATGACAAAAAGTCAAGACAAACTAAAACCAGCAGTAAATTATAGCTAGAATTATGTCCTAGCTTACCGTTCAAAAAACCCGTGTTGTTCTGGCTGTGAAGTCTGCCCATCCATATGCATTTTATGCCTCATTTGACCATAACCTTTCAAACTTAGATAAGGACAGGAAAAAGTGACCCAGGGCCTAAGATAACCTCCATTTAAGATTTACACTTAAAAACACTGTAGTGTATGGCTCCTCTGTGTTTACCATATCCGCCTGTACATATGTCCCGTAAAGAGCATATTTGCTCTTTAGAATAAGCACTTTCTGATTCTGGTCTAGCTTTTAACTGAAATCCTGTTACACATATCTCAATTTCTAAACAAGGATTTTTCATTTACTATAAAGCAAAGTGAAGTAAAACAAATGTAGGCACAACAAAAACAGAACACTGAAAAAAATATAATCAGTACACATTTGCTTTCCAGAAGGAATCCCAGATGTAGCCCAAAAGACTATTATACAAGAGTTAGAAAATGAGTAACATGGGAAAGCCTTTAACCTAATTGTGGTTTTCTTACTATTTTATTGGCACAATCAAATTTTCATGGCTGAGCCAGTGCAACTGCTGTAGCCTTGCCTGCTGTCATTACTCAATGTTATCTTTTATTTATACCAAATTATAAATGTTTGTATGGCACTCTGCAAACTAACAAGAGATGCAGCCTGTGTTTCTTGGCTGAATTTTATCAGTGCTATACTTTATGCATAGCTTAGATGGCACTTTCTTCAAGGTCCTCCCACTGCTGAGGTCTCCTCAGACCCACAAAGTCAGTCATAAATTTGTGCCTGTGAGAAACAATTGTCCACTTTCAGTTGCTGAACCTTATCCCCCAGCTATTTAATCATTGACTCAAATTTTCAGCAGTTAAGTTTTGTAAGCATATAAGGCAGCTCTTTTGTGCTTTTCATACTGAGAGTGAAGCTCATTAAAGCTGGCCTCCTGTTTTGTGTTTTCCTGGAACAAGATCTACCTTCCTCTTGCTTGCAAGGTGGCAACAAGGCACCACACCATACAGCAGCTTGGCATCAAGTTGTCTGCTACGCTGTTCATGTCATGGAGCAGAACTCAGCAGGCACTGCTTGGTTCTTGGAGTTATGTCTCGAGAGACGCCTGTTGGGCGAGGAAGCCACACATAGATGACAAAATGCTCTAGGAAGCTTATCCCTTTGGTGTCAGCATGCATTGTACAATTGTATGATTCATACCTTGCATCTTGTTGGGGAAGACACCTCAAAGTGCTTGTCAGCAAGGCCAGGCCCTACACAAAACTGAAAGAAAAGAAAAAAAAAAAAGAAAAAGGAGGTGGTTTCTTCTTTTATGCAAATATCAGCCAATATGTGGAAGAGTACTGAGCTACCCCATGCTAGTTAGTTAGCAGAAGATGTGCTGGGAAAGCTGTATTGCTGTCTCTAACACAAATGTCCTAACCATAGTCATGTCCAATCAATTTCCCTTTCTCTAGGTCAATGAATAGAGAACTACTCTATGTGAACTGGGACATCTTCAACAGGAATGATTAAATGTACCTCGATGAGCCCTGAGATACAAGAAACATACGCTAGGAGAAGTCATATCATCGATATCTGAAATCAGCTAGAGCTTGTGCAGCCAGCATAATCTAGGATTTGGGACTAAGCTAAGGCAGGATATGATAAGGGATGGTAAGAGACATTCTATGTGATGGGATATGATTTACTGAACTCGGTGTTTATGGTTGGTTTGCTTAGCAACACACCCCTGGAGGGCTCCATATATTACTTTTCATAAAAATACTGGTTTTACTGCACGCACAGAAACCCAGGATTTATGGCAGAGCACGTCAAATGATAGAAATAAAAAATAAAGCACATTCTTTAATGCTGGTTTTGGGGAACAAAAGGGCTAAACTCACTGTAACATGAACATAACACTTTGTACATGACAGGCAACAAATGGTTGTGAAATAAAATTTGCAAATCACCATGAGTTAAAATATACTTCTCAATTTTATGAGTAATCGATACTTGTAATTTACTATTCATTATTTCCTACTCCTTTCAAATAGTTCCAGAAGGACTTCCATTCCATAGAATTATATTCTATGGGTAGAATTAAACTTTTTTAATTTAACCATACAAAAGGTAGGTGTCTCATCTACCCTGGCCATTTCATCTTTCTCCATAGTGATCAGAGGGAA
>NW_010101045.1:35870-42339 GCF_000699245.1 Pterocles gutturalis
CATGCCTGACAGAGAGATCTTTGTCAGCTTAGAGTGGAATTTTTTTTCTGGAGATGGAGTAATGTCTCCATGTTGATGATAGAGGAGAAGCAGACAATAGTCTTAAACAGGATTCCTAGTTTCACATAGTTGGATCACATGAATCACATGTAATGTGATTTTTGGAGAATAATTCTCTGCATAATAAATTATGCTCAAATTAAAAATGTCTCATAAAACTCAGGCATGTGTTTGTTAAAAATTGAAAAAAATGTACATATAGCAAGCATATAGGAATGGAATAAATACGAATTACCCAGCCATTAACTAATTAAAGTCTTCAAAAGACTCGTTATTTATAATCTGAAGGCCAGCCTTTTCCACAGAGAAGGAACGTTTGGTCTCTCTTATTTTTGTGTCTTAACTGAGCTATAGGTTAAAATGCAAAATCTTAGATACCTAGACAAAGTTAATATTAATTTACAGCACAATTTACGAGATGGTGAGAAATGTAAGAGCTCCTGGGAGATGACTGACCTCAGCCAATTTTAGCTCAGTCTGAGAGTATTCACACCCCAAATCTTCTGGGTCACCAATTCACATTCATTTCAATGGGAGACAAGCATCCAGGTAGTATTTTGTAGGTTTAAGTTTAACTATTTTTTTATCTCAAAAAAACCCCACGTATTGTTTTAGAATCCAGTCCCTGACTAAGGAAAGTATGTAAGCAGATCCTTACGTTTCCATTTCTTATGAACAGATATATTGATTTTTTCCTAAAGAAAGGATATTTTCTTGTATGAGTGCCCCAAAACTTAACCCTGTTGATTTGGAAAAAAAACCAAAACCAAAACCAAAACCCAAAAAAAAAAAAAAAACCAAAAAAAAAAACCAAAAACTAACAACAACCAAAAAAAACCAAAACTAAATAAACTAAACTTTATCCTAAAAGTGAGCATTTCTTGTACATTATATAGCATATTTGTGGGACTACACTCTTGTTTTTTTGAAAATGAATTGACAATGTAACCTACTATTACATTCATCCAAGAAATATATTGCCTTTCTGCACATTCACTCTTGAGTAATCTTAATTTCAAATTATATTGATGTCCCTTCACAACTTCCCCTGTTGCACACATATAGCTTGTCAAGCCCAGATGAAAGCCAAAAGTGAGGTTTTTGACTGGGAAAATGTATCACTGAAAATAATACTCAGTCCTCCTTTTTTCTTTAATATGAATGCTGAATAAACAACTTTTCAATAACACAAAGTAATGAATTGTAAGCTTGCCAAAATCCAATTATTAATCTGATATTCAGATATTTATTTCATTCCTTATAAGAATTCTGCAAAATCAGCTCTGAATAATTGCACTTTTTGGGATCTTTCCTGCTATTCCCCATTTAAAAGAACGCTCTCTAACACAGTACTGCTGCAGTGCCGTGAGGATACAAGCACATTTAGTGCACATTCAATAACTGTCTGCACAAGTAAAAAGAAAAAACATTGAGTTATATTTAGTGTTCACAAAGGGGTCCTGTTTTCAATATTCACGTGTGCCATGCAGTCTATTTAATTTAATAAAAAAAAAATAAAACCGAATGGGAATTATAACATAGGAATTGGATAGCATTGACACTGCTATCATCAGTGAAAAGAAAGGGGAGAAGGTAAGATGGGACCATCCTTTTTGGCAGCATTACTAAGATATGATGGATTAGATTGTCTGTGAAAATATGACAGACATATCAATGCAGAGGAGAGAGTTTCCATGATAAAACCACTTGCTTAGAAAGTACTGTACTTTCCAAAGACTGTAGATGTTATTTATTAGTGTATGGTAACTGAATATTTCACTAACTTTCCCACATTTCTGTTTTTAAAGTGTTTGAAACCTGACATGTATGGAAAGCTTTACGTTCTAAATATTTAGCACTTGTTGACATAGTATGAAATCAATTATGGCCATAATTTGAAAATACACAGGAAACAGAAACAGAAAGGAAACATTTGCTCATTAAAATCCAACCTCAACTCCACCAGATATTTTGTCATATTAACTCCTTTGTCACTTTCTCAATAGTTCTGGTTTGTTAATAAGCTAAAAATCTACACTGCTTTTTGCCCTCAGCTCTACCAGTGGATGAAGAACTGTGAATATGCCTGGTGAGAAGATAAACACTTGCTTTTTCCTCCTTCCTGAGTTTGGGATGGGCTAAAAGTCATGGACTAATGTAGGATAACAGTACACATCATCACTCCCACCAAGCTTCAGAAACACTCCTGCTGCATTAGTAATGAGGCTACTGACAGCTGTGTCACAGTGGAAACGGCTGCACAGAACAGTGTCGTTGCTCTCTTGTACCCACTGTGCTAGTTTTGACTGGTAATCCTACCTAGGACCTGAGAAAGAGGGATTTTTCAGTCAGAGTTTATTGAAATCTAGGAATCTGAAAGACCAGAGTTTTAAGGGGAGGACTAGGACAAATACCAGGTTTTTAAGGAGAACACTAGAATAAAAGACCAAGCCTTTTCCTCCTTAGAATGCATGACACATCCACCTGTGCCACTGTAGGGGTTTTTGAGATGCAAACAGAAAGTTCTGATTTTCTCCTGCAGCAGACAACAGTCTGCCTGCATAATACATGCTACTTAAAGTCATTACACAATTTGGGGTGTGCAGTAAATAAATAATTAAAAAGTGTTGCATTGCTTTCTGCTCTATGACCACTTTCAATGTAATTTATCCCTCAAGCAAAATGAAACAACCACCTACAAAGCCTATTCAGCTACTATGAATAATTGAAATGACCACCAAATCTGTAGGTCAGACCCATGCTAACACTTTCATAGAGAAAAAAAAGTTTTAAGTACTTGCACTGTATAAAATCAATTAAATTTCTCTTCTGATTCTGTACACAGGTAATTCAGAAACTCATCCGCAGCTAACTTGAATTATAGGAGGCACATTTTTTTTTTAAATCAGGTGTTATTACAAAGGTTTTAATATTAATGTAAAGACAGTCTCTAAAATGCTGAGAGCTAGAGAAACAAAACCAGAAAAGCAGGTCAAAGAGAATAGCCCTTGTTCTCTAAGTTAATACACTTGTTGTGACTTGATGAACTCATCCTTGATGAACAGGACTCTCTCAAAATGTTACTGCTCTGAGGAATCCGGGCACACTCCTTCAAAAGACAGTTCTGGCTTACTTCAGAGTCACTGTCCAGGGATGTTCTCAACAAGTGGAGATTTACCTTATACTACAAAATGGAACTAACATAGCTGTTGTGTTCTATTTGTCTTGATCTGAAAGGAATAGTCAAGAAATCATGACTCTTTATGGAGGCAATACTGTGCAAATAGGAAAACAGAAATACACTCCATGTTGTAAACTTTGTTGTATTTTACAGTACTTATTCACTTACATTAGTTTTTTCCACTATTAGCTAGGTTTTATGATAATTATAACATGCATATTATATTAACCATAGCTAATAAAGTCTCTATCCACCCCTCTATCCTATCACCAATATTTTTGCTCTGGTACAGCAAAGGGCAAAAATGTGAGGGAAACAAAATCAGTATCTCAGCTTTTTCAGTGTAGATACTGTGTAAACAGGTGTCTGGCCCGCTCCATGGTCTGCCCTTGACTTAAAGTGGAATGGCCACTCTAGCTATTGAGAGGACAGAGCCTGCACTGATACAGGGACTGGCTGGGTAACTTGAACATCTAGCTGTGGAAAGTGTGTCAACCAGTAGACCTGTTGGGACCAGCATTGCAGGATCAGCTTGTAACACAAATTAAACCCCCAAAGCAGTGACCTGAGGAGCTCCATGACTTGCAACTGTTTCAAGATCTTTCTTTTCCTATGTTTCTCTGACGGGTGTGATGTATTTCCAATGGGACTTGCAGAGTAAAGATGCTTGGTCAACACCAGTCCATGGTGCTTAGCACCCACTTTACTGCACTTGTTGTGGGTGGATGAAGAAGGTAGGCAAGGATCTGCGGCTGGCACATTTGCCATGTCCAGGACTGTTTTGTGCAAAAAATAAAAATTACCTAACCATTTGAGACTAGTTTCTTATCCCTTCTGCTGTTTGAGTAGTGAAGAAGGCTGTGTGCCAATAGGCAATGCAGCCATATGGTTTGCTTTACTGTGGAAATGTCAGCCAGAGAGACTTTGAGGATACTGATGCCTACTGTCTAAGCAGCCCTGCAGAGAAGGACGTGGCAATGTTGGTTGATGAGAAGTTTAACATGACCTGGCAGTGCGTGTGCGCAGCCCAGAAGCCAACTGTATCCTGGGCTGCATCAAAAAAAAAACGTGACCAGCAGGTCAAGGGTGGTGATTCTCCCCCTCTGCTCTGCTCTCGTGGGATGCCACCTGGAGTACTGCACCCAGCTCTGGAGTCCTCAGCACAGGAAAGACATGGACCTGTTGGAGAGAGTCCAGGGGAGGGCCACAAAGATGATCAGAGGGCTGGAGGACCTCCCATATGAGGACAGGCTGAGAGACTTGGGGTTGTTCAGCCAGGAGAAGAGAAGGCTCCAGAGACACCTTAGAGCAGCCTTCCAGTACTTAAAGAGGGCTACAGGAGAGAAGGGGAGGGACTTGTTATCAGGGAGAGTAGCAATAGGATGAGGGGCAATGATTTTAAGCTGAGAGAGGGGAGATTTAGATTAGATATTATGAAGAAATTTTTTCCTGAGGGTGGTGAGACACTGGAACAGGTTGCCCAGAGAAGCTGTGGATGCCCCATCCTTGGAGGTGTTCAAGGCCAGGCTGGATGAATCTTTGAGAAACCTGGTCTGGTGGAAGGTATCTATGATCATTAGCATCCCAAATGGACCCTCTACTGCTGATGCATACATCTCACTGATAAATTCTCCTTAGTACCCCTGCAGGACAGAACTTGTCACCTGCACTATGCAAGCTCCACTTAGCATTTAAAATTAGAACATACATAGAAAACATGCCTGCACAAGTCTTTTAGGTACAATATTTCAATATTTACAGGGGGCTTATAAGAAAGATGGGGACAGACTTTTAATTAGGGCCTGTAGAGATAAGACAAGGGGTAATGGTTTTAAACTAAAAGAGGGTAGATTCAGACTAGACATAAGCAAGAAATCTTCTACAGTGAAAGTGGTGAAACACTGGAACAGGTTGCCAGGAGAGCTGGTAAGTGCCCCATCTCTGGAAACATTCAAGGTTCAAGTTGGACAGGGCTCTGAGCAACCTGAGCTAGTTGAAGATGTCCCTATTCATTGTAGGGGGGCACGACTAGATGACCTTTAAAGATCCCTTCTAACCCAAACTATTTTATGATTCTGTGATTGTTAAGTCACCCTTGTATAATACCATACTGAATATGTGACACAAATAGTATACATCACCCATGTTACTGGAGGATTTTTCTCACAACTTGCTTCTTCTATGAAGTTCTTCAAACATGGGCATTTACTTCCTCCACTTGTACAAATTTACCCAAATATGTCAGTATTGCAGGCAAACTCTTCCAGCTTCCCCTGACTTACATAATTTCCAGAAATAAACTCTCCAGACATTTTAAGTGTAAACCCTATTTAGGGTATCAGATATAGTTTTGTATCTCCAGCTGGCACCTTGAATCAGAATATATATGTGCCACCAGGCTGCTTGTCCCCTCTCTATGCTTGACTGGAAACAGAAGGTTCTGCAACTTGATAGAAAATCTTTTTTACTAAGTTTATTATTGACTAGAGTGGTTCCACTAGGCATCCATATGGATCCTGAATGCTTCCCAACACCACCCACTTCTATTTTACAATCTAAAGTTAAATGTTAAATTAAATAAGCTGAAGCCTAGTGGAAGAAATACCATCTCATTTCTTGAGGCTATTCAGAACAATCCCTCGGGGGTCCGTCTTGAGACCGGTGCTCTTTAACATCTTCATCAATGACATAGACGATGTCATCGAGTGCACCCTCAACAAGTTTGCGGATGATACTAAGCTGAGTGGTGCTGTCGACACATTGGAAGGAAGGAAAGCCATCCAGAGGGACCTGGACAGGCTGGAGAAGTGGGCCCATGTAAACCTAATGAGGTTTAATAAGGCCAAGTGCAGGGTGCTGCACTTGGGTCTGGGCAACCCCAGGTATTTATACAAATTGGGGGAAGATGTCCTTGAGAGCAGCCCTGTGGAGAAGGACTTGGGGGTCCTGGTGGATGAGAAGCTGGATATGAGCCAGCAGTGCCTGCTTGCAGCCCACAAAGCCAACTGTGTTTTGGGCTGCATTAAAAAAGGGGTGGCCAGCAGGGAGAGGGAGGTGATTGCCCCCCTCTACTTGGCTCTTGTGAGGCCCCATCTGGAGTCCTGTGTCCAGGTGTGGAGCCCTCAGTACAAGAAAGACATAGAGATTTTGCAGAGGGTCCAGAGGAGGGCCACGAAGACGATCAGGGGGCTGGAGCACCTCCCCTATGAGGACAGGCTGAGGGAGTTA
>NW_010101045.1:42499-42723 GCF_000699245.1 Pterocles gutturalis
ACAGGGGAGGTTTAGGTTAGAGATTAGGAGAAAGTTTTTCACCCAAAGGGTGGTGGCACACTGGAACAGGTTGCCCAGGGAGGTCGTGGATGCCCCATCACTGGAGGCATTCAAGGCCAGGCTGGATGTGGCTCTGAGCAGCCTGGTTTAGTGATTGGCAGCCCTGCATACGGCGGGGAGTTTGAAACTAGATGGCCACTATGGTCCTTTTCAACCCAGGCCAT